>NW_015552636.1:33630-55836 GCF_001515605.1 Sinocyclocheilus anshuiensis | reverse complement strand
AAAGGAAAAATTGAAATTGCATCATATGACCCCTTTAAGCTAAACATGATCAGGTCAAAGTGTCTGAATAATTTTTGGTCCCCAAATTTTTATCAGTTTAACTGGTAGTCCACTGTATGAAGAATTTCTGGGTATAATATGTCACAGTTTACTTTATTTTGCTATCCTCACTTACATAAATGAACTATAGTGTCCTGCACCCACTAGTAACAAAATATCAAAAATTATATCTGGTGTCTGAATGGTTTTTGGTTTGAATGTATGTGTCTGCAGTTTGGACACACAAGAAACAAATGTATATTTTGGATAAAGTATACTTGGGTAAAGTCTTTAATGATATTCGGGATCTTCCCCGCGCTGAACTGGATTTGATGGATATGAAAGGCGACCAGCCACAGCTCTGCTTTTACCTGCTGTTTAAGAGCAGCTTAGCTCTTTTGTGTTGGAGTCCCAGAATTACAACATGAACACAACATGAATGATTCAGAGCCAAACATAGTATGCCATGAATTGCACAGTGTAAATTAGTATTTTATGTCTAAGCCTCTGGGCTCATGCTCTGGTCAGTGTTACGTAACCGCATAAAAATCAATGCTGAAAGGAGATAAATGCATGAATGTAGTGTTGTCACGGTACCAAAATGTCAGTATTCGGTACTAATACCAGTGAAAATCCACGGTTCTCGGTACCAATTTCGGTACCAAAGCCAAAATTAATTTAATCCAAACTGTATACATATTTAATTTTAAAGGGCTTTTGAAAACCTTCTAGAGTTATTCAGCCAAGAATAACAACTAAGTTAGTACCGGGTCTTTTGACAACACTATATTGTATTATATTGTTATATTTAGTGTTGTCAAAAGACCTGGTACTTCGGTACCAAGTCGGTACTAAAAAAATGAAAATGTTGCAGTACCAGTTTTTTTTTTTTAAGTAAAGTACCCCGAGTACCCGGTCAACCTGGTTCTTGATGCACTATCCGAAAGGTGCGCAGATGCGTTCTCTTCATAAAAGCACGGAGACGTGGCGACATCAAAACGAGAAAACACACCAAACTAACAAAACACTTTAAAGACAGACACCCAGATCAAATGAAAGAGTTCAATCAGGTAAGTTTCATTTTAATTTTTAATATTTAGATCAGTGTTTCCCATACATTGATTTATTTGTGACTGCCCGCCACAAATAGATTTTCCAAAAGGCTTTGACTTTGTTGAATAAACATGAGCACTGCACGTGTCAAAGTCGAAACCCGGTGCGGGTGTTTTTATATCACTGTATTTCTGAAGGAAACCAACTGTCTTCAGAAAATTATGGATGTCATTTTCATTTAGTCTTTCCTGTAATGCCTGAGCAGCGTTTGTGAGAACAGCGCTTATTTGATTACAGCCGTTACCGGGGAAACCTCTATCTCTCTACACTAGGGGGCGCTATTACACATCTTCTGAATGAGTACAAAACCTCCCGAACAAAAACACACGTGAGCAGGACGGAGAAACGAGCGATCTCTTATGTAAACAGATGCATATGAATAATAATGCGATCATCAGAAATGGCAGCATATAAATGAAAACTGCATAATGTTACAGAGTAAAATGTTGATCCAGGAAGTGGTATATGTCTGTGCAAGCTTTGGAGGTGTTGATAGAAGCGATTTACTGGATTTATGCTTTGATAATCGTACTGAATATTACCCAGGTGTAGTGTTTGATAAAAATGTGATTTTCTCAACTTTTTGCTCAAAATTATGCATTTAAATGAAACCTACCTATATTCAGGTGTTGACAAAAAAAAGAATGCTTTAAGCTAGAATAAAACTGATTTTTATGTTTAAAAATAGAGGCTCTGATCTTTATTTTGGTGTATTGCATATTCAAATATCCATACAGCAAAATATTCTGGAGGCCGTCAAATTCTAGTGAAAAATCATCAAAATCGCTGGCGGTGGCTGGCAACTTTTTTCAAAAATGCTGGCGGGGAAAGAGTTAACTATGTAATGCTCCTTTAACTTTTATTAGGGTAAAAAATACAGGAGGACATGATGATATTTACTGTTTTTACACACCAGAGGGTTTTAAATGAATTGTGAATCTAAAATATGTGTGTTAGAGAATGTACAAATGGTTAACATTGTCATATCAGTCAGAAAAGCAGTTCTGGGCCTTTTTTTTTTGCTAACTTAGTTGTTATTCTTGGCTGAATAACTATTATATAGTTATTATAGTGTATATATATATATATAACTATTTTATGTCTAATCGCGATTAGACAGAAGCTGTGATTGTCAGTGAAGCAGGGTTCTGTGATCAGCAGTAAATCTCCATCTGAAGGCCAGAGAAACTCCAAATACACAAACCCAGAAAATGCCTATCGCTGCAGCTGAATAAACAGAAGATTCAACTGCTTTCATTGATTCAGTGTGACTAATAAACACACGACTACGACAATATATGGTTTATCTGAGTTCTTATTTTAATTTTAATTATAATAAAGTATGTTTATAAAGCAATGCCTTTATCACTGCTTAAATACTATGAAATATGTTGTGTGCCTTATTCTGTGTAAGAAGCCACATCATCTCACAGAAGGATTTATTTCAAACACTCGACTGACGTTATGAAGTGAGTTTGCAGTAAAAACATGTTATTAAATGTGGTATTTTCACCTGCTTTCAGATGGAGCAGCATTTACTACACAGAGCCGTAGTTCACTGACAAGCTACTCAAACAGCTGTCATTATTACGAACGATTTTTATCGATTTCATAATCGTACGATTATATCGTCGGTTAATTATTTATTTATTTTTTTGCGTAGCTTGTCAGAGAACTACGGCTCTGTGTAGTAAATGCTGCTCCATCTAAAAGCAGGTGCTGGAGATTTACTACTGATCACAGAACCGGCTTTACTGACGAGATGCGCATGACAATCGCATTCGATTAATCCTGCAGCCCTACATACTATAGGGAAATGGGCCTGTTTGGATGCGAGGTTAACTTCCTGTAATCAGTGTGCTGTCATTGAGATTTACTCACTCCTAAATCTCACATCAAATAAACCAAGCTGACTTCATTCCGACACTCAAGTCTTGGTCTGAAATGTCTGTTTTCTCAGGTTTTCAATTTTGATCCTGGTGCGGTGGTGAAGCAGAGGACTGCGGAGGATGTGAAGAGCGATGAGGATGTTACGAAGCTCTGCATCCACAAGAGAAAGCTGATCGCAGTGGCGACGCTGCATAAGAGCATGGAGCTGCCGCGTCCGTCCCTGACGCTCACCAGCCCCGGCGGAGGCACACGTATGACAACAGAGGAGCTTTTGTGTCAAATTAATACAAACATTTAGGGAGACGTGAAGAATCATTGATCTTTAGGGCTGGCTATCGTTCAAAAGTGTTCGATATCGGTACCAATATCTTGACTTCAATACCTGAACGGTTCGGTTCCTGAACAATACTTTTTTCAATACCAAATTTATGAAGTCTGTAACTAGATTACATTACACATTTCCTCAAAAACGTTTGGTTTTATTTTTTCAGCTTGTTGTCGTTTTTTCAGACTCCTGAGCCACTGCACAAAGGAACAAATTGTAACCAACACAATAACTTTGAAAAGTTTGAATGAAAGTTTTCATAAAGTTCAAATAGTTTTCAGTTTCCACATATTTTAGGCTACGTTTAGTTTTCATTTTAAAATGCATAGCTCAGAATTATTTATTTTCATTTTCATTGATTTACTAATGAGCATTAGCTGCTTCCAGCGCTGTCTGCCTGGGTTTTGTCTTGTTCACAAGTCACTGTTCAGACTTAAAGGAAGCTCATTCGCTGCTCATATGTCAGTCATATTACACGTTCATATGGCCATTACACTTCTGCATTCAGTTCTGTACAGAAGCAACCCAGGAAAACATTTCTACGGGTGAAACATGAAGCTAATAAACACACGATTATGACAGTATATGATTTGTATGTGATTTTCAAGAGATTCTGCCTATTTTCATAAAAATACAGGGTGTTTACCTGAGAAATGCTAAGCAGGTGTAGCGATTACTATCGGAATTTATTACAGTCACTCAATGGTGGTTTAAAGTGAGTTTTGAGTAAAAGTGTAGTATAAATCTTAGAAATTGTCTATTTAGCATGATGCGATAGTGTGCTTGAATGGTCATGTAACATGCATTTTCAGTCGTGTAGTTTTCTGAAATGCAGTGGAAACGCCAGTATGGACGAGGATTGGTTTCATTTTAAAACTGCGTTTTAAAGAGAAAACACACTAGTGTGAACATCTATAGGGTTTGGGATGCTTACAGACTACAGCTTCAAGTGTGAGCCAAGTCTCAGGGCGTTACCGGCGTAAACTAGTGTGTATTTCCTTGATGCTTCACCAGGGGAGTATTCCAGAAAGGGGGATTTGTTGGAACCTCAGAGTTTGTTAACCCCAGAAAAAATAAACTTTTCGGTTCCAATAAAAGACTAAACTAAACCTCTCGGTAACTTTCCATAGTAACTTGCTGTGTGAACCTAATCTGATCTGGAGCAGATTGTCTTCGGGAAACCCAGAGTTTCTCCTCCATCTTTAAAGCGCAAGCAATTTTTAAATATTCATTCATTCATTCTGCATACATGCTTTTATTGCTGAAATTTTTGTAAAATGATCTGCCAGTGGCTTAAGAAATATAATCTTCATGCAAATGTAAACTAGTATTTTTTATGATTTATAAATTATGTCATTTTTCTTATGTTTTCTTATGCATCTTGATTTAAGAATATTTTGGTATTTTGGCTGGAAACATGACAAAAATACTAATTATTTAAAGCATTTTTTGCAGTGCAGGTACATTCATTCATTGGGCATATTTTCATGATGCATACACAAAAATGGCTTGCATTTTTTACACCGGATCCTGTAGATCTATTTGTTTTATTCTTTTTATTTTTATTTTATTAATTTATGTTTGCCTTATCCACATGCATATTTATTTGAGCGATACCATTTTTAAATGACGTTCACTTGATAACATCTTGCTGCGACCTCTGGAAGTAACCTAATAATAATTTCCTCAGGATTTCCAGTGTGGTTGGATGCATTGATGACACGCATAATCCTATCATAAACACAAATTTATTTGGTGATCTTTATTTTCTTACAAATGCAGAAGCAACAGTTATTCTTTGTCCTGTTGGGCTTTAATATTGGTATTGTGGCCATCTCCTCTTCATCTGTCAGTGGCACTGGTGCAGGTCCTCTCCCCGTTTTACGAGTCTCTGCTTTGCTGTTGGCTTCTGAATAGAAGTCAAATGTTTTTCATTACCCTTATTAAGAAATGTAGCATGTTGTATTAGAGAACATTTATTTATATGAAAAGAGCATTAGACTATGTGGGAAAAAGCTGCTGTGCGTTGAAATAGACACAGAATGAAATTTATTGAAAAATGTTTGTAAAGTCATGTATCCTACACGTATGCGGACGTCTTTTTCTCGGGTGCTGTTGTCACGATGAATCTCGAAGCTCCATTGATCATGGCTTCTCACAGTCGTGGTGCACACGCTAAACTCAGAGTGGATTGAACTAACAGCTGTTCTGAAACCGAAAACTCAGTTTCCCATCTCTGGGTTAGTCAACTCAGAGTTCAAGTTTTAACTCAGAGTTTGTTGAACCTCCTTTCTGGAATACACCACAGCACTTGATTTAGGCACATCATGCTGCGTGCTTATTGGCTCACCGACATTGACAAGATTAACCCCTTTGGTATTGAAATTTGGTAACAAACGACAAGACTTTTTTATCCTCGATTGTATTGAGGCAATTCTGTCGGTGCCTAAAAAACATTGAACTCGATACCCATCCCTACTGATCTTTACCTGTTTATTTTTCCATTATTTGATGACTTTTACTGTGCATTGCGGCAGGGGTTCCTATGATGTAGATAAAGTAATGCTAACCTACTGATAAATATAACAAATGCCACAGCATCACTTTCTATGGCAATAAATGTAACCAGTGACGATCTCAGGAACCCAAGGCAGTTTTAGCATGAACCCTCAGGGGCTCATATACCCTCGTTAGGAAAGCCATCACTGAATGAGCAATGGAAATGATTGACAGCGGCTCTCTCTCTTCCTGTAGGTGTGACCTCCGTGACCCCTAACGCACAGCCTCGAGCAATTAGGAGTAAAACCCACGAGGGCCAGCCCGAATGTAAGAACCCGTTCAAGGCGATGATGGCGGCGGGGCAGCGGCACTTCTCTCCGGATCCGTGCGGCCCGCAGCAGCAGGAGGTTTTCCCTGCGTTCTCTAGGCAGAGGCTGGCCAGCGGCGGGCATGGAGGCATGCTGAGCCCTCCCTCGCAAGCCTTCGGCGACGGCTCTCTGTCCCCGCGAACGGACTCTCTCGGCAGCCCCGACGGGTTTGTGCGCAACACACCGTGTGGCTTCCAGGGGACCGGCAGTCCCGGGGCCATGCACAGCAGCAGCCGCCGCATCCCTCTGTCTTCTCCTGGAGTCATGATGCACGGCTCGCCCGCCTCCCAGTCGTCCTGCATCATGGCTGGAAGGACAAACATGCCTCTGTCCCCTTCGGTCACCAACAAGAGCCCCATCATGAAGAAGCCCCTGTGCAGCTACCCGCCGGGCATGGACTCCAGCAGGACTGTGTTTCATCACAAGGCCCTGTCTGCTCCCGCCTGCACCCTGCAGAGCAAGCAGCTGAGCTTCGAGAAGGACCCTCTTGGCATCCTGGATCCGATTCCCAGTAAACCCAACCCATCCGCTTTCCAGCCCAGCGCTCACTCTCAGGTACCAATGATGAATGTAAACATCTCCTCTGAGCAGGGCAGCTTCGCTGTCCCCCCCTGCGGAAGCATGAAGGTACCGCCGCGCTCGCCCAGGTCCTCCATGAGCTCGCCCCGGCCCGCTCTGCCCTCCAGCCCATCTGGCAAACCGGACGCTCTCCACCAGTACAAAGACGTGCCCAGCCAGCTGCTGGCCGGGATGAGCGCTCAACACAACCCCATGTATCTGCCGGCCCCGGGTGCCGCCCCACAGAAGGAGCACCCGGGCCTCTTGGGAATGCCACTGAACCAGATCCTTAACCAACACAACGCTGCCTCTTTCCCCGCCAGCAGCCTCCTCTCAGCGGCCGCCAAAGCACAGCTAGCAAATCAAAACAAGCTGGGGAGCGGCGGGGCGAGCGCGGGGCCGTCTGATACCGGCAGGGCCGTCGAAGGCCACAGTGCTCTAAATCCCATGCTGCCACCCAACCCCGGCATGATCGTGGCCGGCGGCGAGGGCCAGAGCGGACGCGCCGCGCTTCGGGACAAGCTGATGGCGCAGCAGCGCAACCCTCTCCGCAAGCGCAAACTTCCTCCCAACGCTAACCACGACAGCGCTTTCTTCATGAGGACGCCCTGCCCCTCGACCGAGCAGATGAGAAAAACCACCCGGCTGCCCTCCAACACGTCGATGGCTCAGCTGCTGCAGTCTCTGAGCAACCACAGCTCGCACGGGCCCCGGGGCCGAAGCTTGTGCGAGGCTCCGAGCGCGCAGGTCCAGCAGCGGCTGCACGGCCCCGGAGTGGAGTCTGCGGCGCAGTATCCTGCCGGGATCAACCAGATGCAGGCCACGGCGATGAGAAACTGCGGGCCCATGAACCAAAGCGGACAAGTTCCTCTCGGAAACCACGTGACGGGACACGCAAATGCTCACTTTCAGCCGCGTGTCCTGCCGAACGTCAACTGCATGCTGCCCGGCGGCGCTGACGCCACGACCAATGCAGGTGAGGAGAGTCTCCAGCTCGTGCTGATGTTTGCAGAGGCGTCATGCACTTATTATCTTTGAGAGAGTGGTGGGGGGGTGGGTGGTCGCCATGCTTGTCATGTGACACACAGCAGTGGGATTATTATTTATTTAAGTTTCCTTTTTTATTTCGAAATATTCCCAAATGTTTTAAAGGGATAGTTCACCCAAAAATGAAAATTCTGTTATTAATTACTTGCCCTTATGTCATTCCAAACCCGTAAGACCTTCGTTCATCTCCGGAACACAAATTAAAATATTTTTTATGAAATCCGAGAGCTCTTTGACCCGCCCATAGACAGCAAGGATCCTACCATGATCAAGGCTCTGAAACATAGCAAGGACATTGGTAAAACAGTCCATGTGACATCAATGGTTCAACCCTAATTTTACGAAGCTACAAGAATACTTTTTGTGCGCAAAGAAAAAAACAATAACGACTTTATTCAGCAATTCTTCTCCTCATCCCGTATGCGCGCCGCCATTGTGGAGACAGCATCATGACGCATAGGCTTACTTCTGCTTCATGTAAACGACGCATGTGTGTGTTCGACGTTAGCAGCAGCACCATGTGTATGCGTTGTTTACATGAAGTGGAAGCAAGCGTATGCGTCTTTTACATGATGATTTTTGGGTGAACTATTTCTTTAATTATAGGCCTATCAGGAAATATCTTGATTCTCAAATATGTGTAAGTAAATGCATTTTGCAACTTTATAGATGTTGTTAGTTGATCTATAACAGGTGATGGGCAAAGTAGCCTAATATGAATGTAATCTATTAACTATGCATAAATCCTGTCTTTTTCTTAAGTACCAGATATGGGTGTCGTAATATCATAAACAATTTTTAATATGACTGACTTTGTATTTAAGGTTACTTTGATAAAAAAAAAAAAAACATTGTAAAGTTACTAATTATAAGACTTACATTGCATAGAAGAGAGCAAAGAACATTTACATAATCAAAGCTCGTTATCATTGACTTAAGTCTAGCCAAAGTTCAAGCAATCTCAAAAACTCCCATTATAATCACTGAAGCCGTTTACATGATTATCTTACTTACATTTGTACACACATCTGCACTTTGTTGTTTCTGATGAGAGAATTCACCAGAGAGCAGAATTCAGTCAGCGAGCGCACACAGAACAAAACACCGGTGTTTCAGCAATGACTCATCTGAATGCCTCTGATTGGTTTCATAAGCTCAACAGAGGTAATAATGCACAGTGCTGTAAAAACGCGCCTGTCTCTGGCTCAACGCCAGCCAGCGAATGCAAATTTGAATTTAGCAGCTGCTGGTGTGCCACACTGTACGTTCTAATCACACCGGTGTGATCGTATCAAATATAAAAAATAAAAAAAATATTCGCCTGTTGTTTTTATTTTGGAAGCTGCGTTCAAAATCCACTTGGCTCAAAAGTCATGCCTCTTGGTTTGAATGGGCATGACGCCTCTGTTTGTTATACCAAACATTGATTGACCAAATTGTTAATAATTGTTTAAATTAATATAGCAATTTATACTTTTGACTCATCCATTTTCTTAAAAATGGTTTAAAGGCTGAAATGTAAAGTTTATCATTTTATAAAACTTTTTGTTTTTGTGAAAACTTGTATCTGAACTGTAAATTATGCTTTTTACGGTAATGTTACAGTTTAATATGGTACTATAGACATTGCCCTACCCCGCTCATATGGTATTAATTTTATTTGTGCAGGTCTTAAAAAGGTCTTAAATTTGAGCTTTAAAATCCTGCAGAAACCCTGATTGTCACTGATATCGTTATCGCAATAAATACCAGAAATATCGTGATATATTTTTAAGCCCATATCGCCCATCCCTACTGTAAGAAAAGAAAAGAAAAAAGAAAAAAAGAGGTTGTGTCCTCAGTGCATGCGTGCAAATTGCTTCTTTTTTTTTTTGCTAACACTGCACAGAAGCAGCACTAGCATATTCTGCTTGAGGCCTGTTTCTGTTTTCTTTCACTAACACGGTTAAAAACCTGCATTATACCCCGTGTACACATCTTCAACTGACCGTGTGAGTGTGTGAGTGTGTGAGTGTGTGAATCATACCTTGGAAAGCAGTACCAGTCATCTCACTGCTGTCTCCATGGCAACCTCCCCAGCAGCTGCTGGCAGTCGATCTCACACACACACTGTCCGCAGCGGCCGTCGTTCTGTGACACTCAGCTTTCGTTAAGCAACACGACACGGCTGCTGTCGCACATGCGTGTCATTTCAGTGTAATGTGTAGGTTAAGCTTGATTAAACCTTTAAAAGCAGCACACTGACCACACATCATGCGTTAGCATTCACACAAATGGCACACGCTCACAGTAAACAGATATTTATAAACTTCATCCACTCGTCCGCTCTGGCCCATGACGTCTGATCAGACTCACCTGATGATCCTGAGAGCGTGGTGTTCGTGATCAGGTGTGTTTGATCAGAGCCGGAGCTGAGGGACACGGAGCCACTGTTTCACACTTCAGGAGCCTCCAGGAAAGGATGAAATATCTGCAGTGTATGAGTCGCTTGCGTGAGGATGCATTTTAGTTTTAGTGGCTTTACTAGCATGACGGGTAAATTTTGACAATTAAAGTTAGTAATCGATTCATTCACACTAGTCTTATGCTTAAACTATAATATTGTTTTACATCGTGTGGTTGTAGTTTTTAAACATTGCGCTTTTTTTAACTAGGGCTGCCATTCAAATATAAAGAATAGTAGTCATGCTCTCTAAAACAAATGTTTTCAACAACCAGATCAATTCTATCTTTAACTGTCTGGACGGAGCGGGTCTCAATACATTTTGTTTGTAGCACAATAAAAGTTCAAAAATAAATACGATGGACTCACTCACATGTCTTTCGTTTAATTTGACATTTTTCCAGATTAAGATATTTTAGTTCCTCCTGCTTGCATTCTTTTGAATATTTTATTTCCTCTGTGCTGACCAGTCCAGCCGATGTAGAGATGTTGGGGCCTGACCCCTGACGCTGTTGTGTCGTTGCTAACAGGTGATGCGGCGGCGCTGAGCTGCAGCATGGCTAACACTCCTCAGATGATGGCGTCCGCGGGGCACCTGTACCATCAGCAGCAGCAGCATCCGGCGCTGCACGTCTCTGCTAATCCGGGCCTGGGCCATTCCTTCACTACGGCTCCTTTCACAGACAGTAGCGTTCCTAACTCCAACAGCTTGCCTTGCCTTTACCAGGATTATCAGGTGACTCACTCAGTACAGGGCCGTATGTATAAAGCCGCTCAGAGTAAAATTGTAGTCCTAAGTGTGTCAAAATTCTAAGAATGACATCATTTTACTCTTATTCCTAGACTTAAGAATAAGAGTGATTCATAAAGTGGTTAAGACTGGTCTCCGCTCCTAAATTATTTAAGAGAGCTGGAGAGGTCTCCTAACCTAGTTAGGAGTAACAAGATGGCAGCAAAGAGGAGGAGACAAACACTTTCCAATGAAGATATGACACATTGGAGTTATATGATGATATGTAGTTGATAAAACGATACAAACTTGATTGTCAAGACCCAAGTCTTCAACAGGTCAATGCTCTAACTGCAGAAATTAAAGTAGTAATAACATTTTTTTGGCTGGAAAATTGGAAAAATGCAGCAATGCACCGGTGATGAAACTGTAAGCAGGGTCTTGCATATTGTGGCACTAATCCCACCAAACACAACAGTGGCCAAAAGTGATGTGTGGATTTTTTATTTTTATTTTTTTAATGACCCCACATTTCACTTAAACCATCAAAATACAAAGGAAAAAAAACACTGACCAGTGTTGCCAACTGCTTTCAATTGAAAGTAGCTAAAACTGGTCACTTAATGTTGCTAGATGACCTCATAAAGGTGAGTTCACTGATCTATATTTGTATTAGTCAAGTCACCTTTATTTATATAGTGCTTTTTTTTTTTTTTGCCGTTTTATGCCTTTTATTTAGATAGGACAGTAGGTCGGCAGGAAGCGAAGTGGGTGAGAGAGAGAGAGAGAGCGGGATCGGGAAAGGTCCACGAGCCGGGACTCGAACTCGGGATGCCCGAAGCGCAAAGGTGCTACATGTCGGCGCGCTGCCCACGAGGCCATCGGCGCCGACTATATAGTGCTTTTAACAGTACAGATTGTGTCAAAGCAACTGTGCAGCATTAATTAGTAAAATAGTGTATCAATAATGCAAAATGACAATAGTAAACACTCAATTTTCAGTTAAAGGCAGTTCATCATTGAGTTCAGTGATGTCATCATCCAGCTCAGCTCAGTTTAAATAGCATCTGTGCAATCAAGTCCACGATATCGCTGGAAATTAAGTGCTGTCAAATGATTAATTGCGATTAATCACATCCCAAATAAAAGCTTTTGTTTACATAATATATGTGTGTATACTGTGTATACTTATTATGTGTATATAAATACAAACACATGCATGTATATATTTAAGAAAAATGTTATGTTTATATATTAAATATATGTATATATAATATAAAATATGAGAATATAAATATATAAATGTATATACATGTAAATATTTTTTAAATATATACTGTATGTGTGTGTATTTATATATACATAAGAAATATACACAGTACACATAAATATATTACGTAAACAAAAACTTGCGATTAATCACGATGAATCGTTTGACAGCACTAATTTATATTTAAATAGATCAGTGAACTCGCCTTTATGACGTCATGGGAGAGTCTCGGAATGTAGATAAGGTTTGTCCAAGAAATTGATTTTGTTGTCTCTAAAGGTATGAGGAAGTCACTAAAACTAGTGACCAAATCACAACATTGACTACAACATAAGTTATTAATATTTAATCGGTCCTCTTGTTTTTGCATGTGTTCATAATTTCTTTGTATGACAGCATGGCCAAAAATGATGACCTCACTATTTGGCATGTTTCATTGCATTATTATCACAAATAAAATAACTGACTCTAAGCATCTATGCAATATGCTTACAAAATCTTGCACATTTTTGTTTTTTAATTAAGGGTGAAGATGTCCAATTTCCTAGGCCGGACATCACTTTTGGCCACTACTATATGGCAGTTTATTGACTTTCCAACTGACCACCTAACCATATTGCAAAAACAAGCCACTTTTATGAGGATTGTGGGCTTTCCTGGAGTTGATGGAGCCATTGATGTTTACTCCAACTGTAAACAAGGAGACATACCAATAGAAAACAAAGCATCAGTAATAATTTGTGATAATTTTGCAAAATGCAAGGCATTTAAAAAAAAATACATTTAAATATTAAAATATTTCAGTGTCTTCATTGAATGATTTTTTTTTGTAGTTGCATTAAATGATTGGTGTTGTGCTGCTGTGACTTCACATGAGCAGGCTCACTATTGGCTGATTCAGAGGTCGAGGGTTGACATCATTGTAGTCCTTAGTTCAACACTTAAGAATCAGTCTTAGACTTTACTGAAAGTTGCTTTTAGCTTCTTTATGAAAGTCTCGTACTCTTAGAAAAGTCCTACTTTTTACTAAGAATTTTTTGACACTTTAGTCAAAGCTTAAGACTATTCTTAAGAGCATGTCTGAGAAGTTTTATATAAACGGGCCCAGTAAAACAGCTCTTTTCTCTGAATGTAGCGACCCTGCTCTAAATGAGATGCTTCTGTTTGTGTGTTCAGGGCTGCATGCCTGACGGCGTCTTGCCGGCTATGAGCTCTCTCTCTGGAGACGCAGGCCTGTACCGCGACGCTCCGCAGAAGCTGCAGGGTGAGGTTTCTGTGCCGGGGGGCTCTGGAGGTCAGAGTTCGGTGGATGCGATCTACAGAGCGGTGGTGGATGCTGCTGGCAGAGGTGTGCAGGTGACCATCAGCGCCGGCGTGAGCGGCAGCACACAGGCCAGCCCCATCCCCGCGCTCAGCGCCATGAGTGCCTTCACCGCCTCCATCAGCCCGCCGCTCAGTCTGCCTCACGCCGTCAGCGCCGTCATTCACACGCCACACGGATCTGAGGGCACGAGCCGCCCGCCACACAACCGCAGGAGCTCAGAGCAGAACACTCCCGACGGTGCTGACGCCCACGAGTTCTTCCGCTCGCCGCGGCCGCACTGGGACGAGCCCAGCCACGCCCACTGGAGAGGAGAGGAGTTTCTGGAGTGCTCCACACAGGTGCGCAGCAGCAAAGCCCTGATGGAGTGTCTGCCGGAGATGGCCTCCGACGCTCAGACAGACGACAGCGCTAGCCTGCGGTTTAGCCACCGCTCCAGAGAGCGGCTGGAGCTCAACGGAGCGCTGCTTCGCGGAGGATACGGGGAGCCGCTCACAGGAGATGACCAGTCGCCCGGATCCTCCACCAGCTTGGAAGGGCCGCTGCTCAAAGACTACACTCACTTCAACGGGCACTTTAACGGACACTGTGCACCCAGCCCCTCGGACACCAGGAGCCTCAGCAGCGAGGAGGAGCTGCGGCACCCAGACTCTCCTTCAGCAGAGCTGCTGCACTACAGGCCCCGGGCCTTCAATGTGAGCGAGCTGGTCTGGCCGATCAAAGGCTTCCCGCCCTGGCCGAACAAACTGATGGGAGAAGAGCATGGGCGCAATCCCAGCATGCAACTGTCAGAACAAGCCAGGGTAAGAGACGCTGCCTTGTCCTGTCTATATGCCCTTGAAGGTGCCTAATGCAAAAGTCATTCTGTTATCATAAAGTGTGAAAATGTTACAGAAGCATCTTGTCATTTAGCCGTAGAGCAGCGGTGAACGCTGCAGTGAGATTTGTGTCGTGGTTCTGGTGGGGCGACTGATGATCTGTGAACTTGTCAGTGGTTGTTCGGAATATAAGGGCTTTGAGATCAAAGATTTAAGTAAAATCTTTAAACTGCAGTAGTAAATATTGCAGATAATATTTCTCTGGGTAACAGATCTGCTGTTTAAACTCTTGTTTTTTAGGTGGAACCGGAGCAGCTGAAAACACTAACACAAGACCTTCAGATGCTGGACAGAGCCAGCAAAAAAACCAGGAAGTAAGTTTATCTGTAACACAGCGATCCTACAACACTCACACGCTGGAAAACATCTACAAGTGGAAAAAAGAGATGCTCAAACCAAAAATCAAAAATTCATCTCCATTGAAGAAAAGGTGCAACACTCACTCGAGAAGGAAAAAAAACTATTGAGAATGTTGAATGGTGTGTCTGAGTTTTTACATGCTGTTTAAAAGCAAGTAAAATAATAAGCCGATGCTACTATGATAAGAGACCAGCACATGACAGTCTTGTTCAGACACTACAGCTGATCTGAGATCTGCGTCCCGCCAGACTCCTCTTTATAATGCTCTCAGATTTCCTAATTCTCCCTTCAGCAAACACAGAGAATGGGATAATAGTTTCATGGTATTTTATACACTTCAGTGCTCTGTATTTAATGCCTCAAAGTCACCTTTCACCCAATTTCTAGTGATAGGTTCACAGTTGTAAGTTCAATTCACATTTATTTGCATAGTGCTTTTCACAATACATATTGTTTCAGAGCAGCTCTCCAGAAAATGAATGTTTCTTTGATATAAGGTTATTTGGCCAGGGAAACGTCTTTACGCAGAGTTCTTTAATGGATCTTTAAAAAAATGTTTAGTCAGGAATAATCTTACATTTATCAAGTACTGAAATGAAAAATCTTGTTTGTTATATTGATGTGAGTTGGTTCTCGTTTTTTTCAATTCAAGTCAAGTCAAGTCTGCTTTATTGTCAAAGTTTGTCTCATCTCTGTTGCTAATGAGACCCACTACAGTCGTGTTCCTACAGTATGTTTGTTTCTTTTAATATACATTGATCCCTGAAAATAGATATAGATGCTGTTATGGCAGTAAAATTAAACGAATAGAATTCGGCCAGGGACCAGGAAGTCTTGAGAAATCTCGTTAATCTCTGATCCCCAGTCGATGAAAAACTCCGTCGGCGGTGAGATGTTGAGAGGAAACAGACTCATCTAGCAACCAAATAATGTCAATAACAATAATACATAGACTAAGATAGTACAAGTCATTAATATCACATTCTTTCATGTTTCTTTCTGAGCGCTTGTGTTTTTGTTTGGCTCGACGTCTGTTGTTTTTAAAGGTGCGCTATTAATGCATCTCGTGTCTCTCTCTCTCGCAGGGCGGGAAAACTGAATCATCATTTAGAAGCTGCGATTCATGAGGCCATGAGTGAGTTGGACAAGATGTCTGGAACTGTGAGTTTCACACACACACACACACACACACCTCATTGAGCTTGTTCTGATTGGATGAAGGGGTGATACAGTGAAGCTGTTGTCTGTCGATCTGCAGGTTCATCAGGATCGTCAAGTCAAGCTGCCCAAACCCAAGAGGAGGAAGATCTCCAGATAACAGCAGCGTCAGTGTCTCTCTCTCTCTCTCTGATCGTGGTGCTACACTCTAGCAGACGACTCATCGTGGCTCCGCCCTCATCCAGTGACTGACAGGTGCTGGATCAGCCAATTAGAAAAGGCAGCAAAAACAACTTGCTGAAGAACTATTTTTTTCTAGTGTACAAGGAAAAATATCAAAAATGCAAAAAAAGAAAATTACTGCATTTAAGAACACAGACAGTCCAAATATTTCTGATATGTTTTTGATGTGTAATATAGACAATACAGAAATTTCATGGTAAAAACATGGGAAGAAGTGTAAATACTGTAGGATAATGACATGTACAAGCCAACTCAATGCACACTTTATCTTCAGCTGTACAAAACACAAAACAGAAATGTCTCATCGGCCCATAAGGCCCTGCGACATTACAATGAATAAGGGTCAATCTAAGACTTTTCTAAGCTTCAGTTTGAGTTGTATTTTGAGTGTGTGTGTCGGAGTGGACTTCACCAGCTCAATGGGTTAGATGCGGGTTTGACTCGAGCTCGTGGGCTTCTATATATATATATATATATATATATATTTAGGTCTTCCAGCACTAAACACTAATACATGAACATGTTTATAATTGTCCCGTGTCATTTTGCTGAGTTTTCTGTCTTTATATGGTTAAGTTGGTCTCTCCTTTGTGGTATTTGTTTGAGTTAGACAGCACTGGTTTGTGAGGTTTCATTGGAGTCGTTCTTACTGTAATGGCTAACGAAGAGGAAAACTAGGGGCCTTATAATGTGTTATAAGTGATGCATGGACTCCCTGTTTATTTGACCTGTTCAGTTAAACTTGGCAATAATACGGCCCTGCGCACAAAGCCTTATACTTGTGTACACACACACTTCAGTATTATTCTGTTAACAGTGTTTCTTTGCCTTTCATGATGCACTCAGTATTTTCTCTTTTAAAGTTTCACTCATCAAGAAATTAACAGTACTTTTGGAAAATCTTCATTTCGCTGTCCACTCGATGGAAACCTCCAGTCATATCAGTAATGAAATAAAATTTGATTTACTCTACATGAAGAGGCCCAGGGGCCTCATGAGATCACATGACCAGCCGAACACCAATCACTTTATCTCAGTAACGTGGAAAAGGGGAAACACTGTCAGTAGCTGCAGACTTTAGCTTCCACACGTCAGGAGTCAGAATCAGTCGAGAACGGGAACATGTCAGCCAGCCGACGTCAGAAACCACTGAGCGGCCCAATCTGGGTGTAATACGGTGATGTTGTCTTCGTGTGCTGCATTATGGAAAGACACAGATGAGCTGTAGATGTGTTGAATCTCATACAGACTCAGGAAAGTCCTGCTATCATTTAGATTCAAGTTCTAAAGGGGTTCATGGGAAATGTCACTTCTGAGTGACAAACTGAGAGGAGTTTGTTTTTGTCTTGGTGTCTGTTGTACTTTCATGAATATACGATCAGAAGGGTTAGAGAAGTGACTTTAGGGATCATAGACTGGGAAATGGAACAGGTCAGAGGTCAGTGTCGGTTGCACAGAATCACTGGAGAACACGGTGTGACATGGACATCTGCCAGCAACACTAACTCAATATGAAGAGCTGATTGAATTATTTTTGTGTGTAAACTCTATAGGTATGTGTGGGATTCGCAGCACATTGCTGTGTGAAACACTCTCATCAGCTTGCATCCGTTTTAAACGCTAAAGCAGGGCAGATTAAATAGCAGATATTGGCTGTTTTCTCTCCTTGTCGTCAATCTTTACAGAAATCTCACTACGAAATTAAGTGCAATATTTCCATTCCGTGGAACTGGGAACTATATCGGCGCAGATATCGTTGTAATGTGTTTCAGAGGAGAAATGGTTCAAGCCCGTGAACAGACTCGATCGGCTCGTGCGTCTCTGCTGGTGAAGTCGGCTCTGTTGTTAGCGCAATGCTGCGAAAGTCTTACTGTTCAAGGTCAAAAACATTTTGTGTTCATGTGGTCAGTGTTGCCCAAAACATTTTCCATTTCAATTCTTCAGTCCTTTTCTTTCATTTCCTGTATGTGTGTGTGTGTGGACATTTTTATTTTATTCTCTTTGCTTGCTGTTTTTTGATTGGTATCTGACTGGTATTACAAACCTTTCTGATGTCAGTATTTTTTTTCAATACGTATCCGAGTATATATTTTCTCACCAGTATGTACTTTACAGCAGTCGACTTTGTAAAGTATGTTGTGCACTTGATTATGTTTGTTTCTGATAGCTTTGATGTGGCTGTTAGGTTTAGATTGTTAAAGTCCATAATTTCTTATTGTTTCATTTTATTTTTTAAGATGTCCTAAACAGCAGTTTTGTAAATATTGTGAACATTACAGGTCATGCTGTGATGTGACATTGAAATTATGTTGCACCAATGTTTCAATTAAAACCTGGTCACTAAATCTTGGTCATTAAACTGGCATTTTTACTGTAGCTTTATATGATGGATCATCAGAAATTATTGAAAGTATATTTTTGTTTTTTTCAAATTCATGTTTTAATACTATTTTCAAATTCACCATTTTATTCAGTTAGTTTCAGCAATGGTTGATTACATTTTGTGTTTTATTTCTTGGACAAAATTATTCATCAAATTTAAACTCTTTTAGTTTTTGAAATTTTTTTATTACAGTTTTTCTGTTTATATACAGTCCTTTGAATTTAAGGCTGCCGTCATACAAAGCTGTGTGTTTTATCGCTGCTAAGCAGAGGCGACCAATAAAATGAGTCACTGGAAGCAGGTAAATCAGGTCCAGCACTAACTAATAAGAGTGTGATGGATATTTTTTATTTTTTTAAATCTTAAATTGTAGTCTCCTCATTTGAGTATTCACTGTCTATCAATAGATAGCTAACAAAGGGCACTGCTAGAAATTTTGGGCCACTTGTTAATGTTTCCTTGTGATCGTTGATGATCACATGATGAAGCACCTCATTTTACACAAGATTTCACGTGTATAACATCTTCACAAAAGTTGATGGTCTGACGTTTCTCCTTTAATTACTGCAATCTGTCTTTGGATGTTGGAAAAAGGTAGACTAAGATCAACCGAAATTCATGTTTCAAAAAAAAAAAAACGTGTCTAGCTGAGATTCTGTAGGCATTTGCACTTGATCACAAACACGTTCATGAGCCATTCATAAGAGAAATACTGAAGCAGAAACTGCTGCTTTGTCCAGGTGTGGTAAGATTCTGCCTTAACATCACAAATCTAGCATCTTTTTTACTTTAAAATAAAAAAAAATAATCTATACTTGCAACACTATATTTTGTTAAAACTACCCTAGCATATATTTTTTTAAGCTGCAGTGATTGAGTTTGACTGTAAAATTAACGTTTCCGCTTATGCCTGCTGTAATCCAGCGTTTTATATTTTTTGTTCTCTTGGAAAGGCACTAGGGATGTGTGAAGTGGGTCCATATGCTGCAGACAGATGGAACAAAACAATAGACCTCAGTCCTGTTGATATGTGGTGTGATTTGAATGATTCATTGATGGACATCATGTAGTGGATTTGACCAAAATGCTGTACCAGTCTGGACTGCGCATTGCTACCTGATCAGTAGAGAAAACGTTTTAAATGTGGCTCTACTAGTTACCAAGTTCACATCGGTTTTACATAAAAAATTCAAAGATTGATCACTTGATTGTAAAAGAACGATATCAAAAGTGCTACGGTGTTAAATTTCATGACTGCGCCACACAAAGCAAGAGCAGAAGCAAGAAGTGCAGGACAGTACATACACATCCAAAAAAAAAAAGAATGCTAAATTGCTTTGCCTGATTAATGTATGTGGTGATATATGTATGAATAGTCTGAATGATGTGGGACCAGGCATTCATTTCAATTCACATGTATTTGAATAGTGCTTTTTACAACACATATGGTTTCAAAGCTGCTTTACAGTTTAACAGATTACAGATTACTGTTCTGGGAATGGCTAATATAGCTGCTTTCAAGTCTAGGTAAAAGCTTTCCTTGACCTCATTGGAGTTAGTCATGGTGGGGGCGTAGGCGCTGATGAGCGTGACAAAGCGCTTCCTAGGGAGTGGCAATCGGACTGTCATCAGGCGATCGCTAATTCCTTTGGGAGGTGCAGCCAGCTTGTTGACCAAATTGGTTTTAATGGCGAATCCAACGTCTGCCTCGGCGCTCTTCTTGCTTGCGTCCGATCCAGTAGAAAGTGTATCCAGCGTGCATTTCCGACAACTGTCCTTCTTCAGCGTAGCGAGTCTCACTGAGAGCAGCTATCTGCACTTTGTATCTGGCCAACTCTGTGGCAATAAGGGCAGTCCTCCTCTCTGGTCTGTTGGTCCCAACATGGTCCAACAATGTGCGCACATTCCATGTGCCTATGATGAGTGGTGTCATCTTGGTTGTTTTTCTTTCTTTCTTACCGCTTTAATAGGTTCCCCGCCAGCCGCGGCATGCTGGCCAGGGTAGAGGTGAAGCAGGCAATGTTTGAGGCACCTTTTCTAGCCCCTTCCCCAGGCTGGGGGGGGGAGCAGTGCTATCCTGAAGAGGGCTGCTCCATCGCTCAGGTGGCTGCCGAATTCCAACGCTGCTTCATTGATGGAAAGCGACCCTATGGCCTGAGCCACCATGCGTGCAGGATTGTGACTACGACTGCCAGTGTGACCACACCTGTCGCTTTGCCACGCACCCGTCGCCGCAGGACTTGAAGGAACGAGAGTGTGAAGTCATGACTTGCGCATGAATTGGATTATAGTGAGGGAGAGTTGCGCATGGTCATCAGCCTCACTCTCTCGTCCCGGCCCACCTAAGTCCAGTGGCAAGACAAAGTCAAGACGGCTGGAGATGGGTAAGGATGTAATGGACGGCCAGCAGTGTCCTTCGTGTCTCACTGTGCCCTGATCGCGCTCCACAGCACTTTGCTGGAACCGCCTTTCTGATCGTTGAACCAATCTAGTGGTTTCTTCCGCTCAGTCTGCCGGGTCCAGTCTTCGCATGCATGGGCAGACAAGCCCTAGTTCACCGGGGATTCAGCGGCGAAGAGGACGGCGGTGGCTTAACCAAACACAAATCTCTCCGCAGGAAATCTTCCTTTACTAAAATGAAACCCAGTCTCAATAAAATCCGCATGAGGTCGCAGATAGTTCACAGCACTTCTCACCTTGACTGATTTAAGAAAGATACTACAGAAGAGTCTCCAAACCTCCTAAGACCCAAATCAAACCTCTTTGGATGAATATCTGCAGCTTTCAAGTACATTTGCCACTTTTGTTTACTGAGGGCTTTTGTTTATCTCTTGTTTTGCACAATATGTGTTTTAAAGTAGTCTTCCAAAACACAACAATGGTATGATATTATTTCTCTTCCTTCAGGTTTTGTGCAGATAATAGCTTAACACAACGTACAGTATATAAAACCTTTCTTTTAAGGGAGGCTGTAATGTCTTTTGAATAGACCAATTATCGGTTTGTAAACATTCAGGATGCACGCGCATCATGGTTGCAGAAAACCCGGGAGAGATAGCCTTTACAGCTAGAGAATTTCACGGATACGGTACAAAATAGTTAGGTTTAAAAAGGTTATAAATTATATTGATTAGATGTCATTTTCAAAATGTTCTACACATATTACAAGAGCCTGTCACCCAGTGATAAGCATTATTCAACGAAATTGACGTTAGAGAGTGCGATAGTCTTACAGATCCGAAACAGGGGTGACGTTTGTTGTGGGCGGAGCCTATCTGGAGGCAGAAAATGAGGGTTTTCAAGCGGCAGTCTATGGAGCCATGGAATAAAAGAATAAAAAAAGGTAAATTTGATTTTATATTTCAAAATTCTGACTTTATTCTCACAATTCCGAGATTATATTTCACAATTCTAATAAGGAAAAACAACTCGTCATTCTCTCTTTTCCCCTCGGCTCTTCTGGCTTTTTTCCCTCAGATTTGACAAACTCACAATTTTTGAGTTAAGTCGAGTTATAAGGTCCGAATTAGCAGATATAAACTTGCATTTGCGAGAAAAAAAAGTCAGAATTGTGAGATAAA
>NW_015552636.1:13890-33316 GCF_001515605.1 Sinocyclocheilus anshuiensis | reverse complement strand
TTGCTTGCGTCCGATCCAGTAGAAAGTGTATCCAGCGTGCATTTCCGACAACTGTCCTTCTTCAGCGTAGCGAGTCTCACTGAGAGCAGCTATCTGCACTTTGTATCTGGCCAACTCTGTGGCAATAAGGGCAGTCCTCCTCTCTGGTCTGTTGGTCCCAACATGGTCCAACAATGTGCGCACATTCCATGTGCCTATGATGAGTGGTGTCATCTTGGTTGTTTTTCTTTCTTTCTTACCGCTTTAATAGGTTCCCCGCCAGCCGCGGCATGCTGGCCAGGGTAGAGGTGAAGCAGGCAATGTTTGAGGCACCTTTTCTAGCCCCTTCCCCAGGCTGGGGGGGGGAGCAGTGCTATCCTGAAGAGGGCTGCTCCATCGCTCAGGTGGCTGCCGAATTCCAACGCTGCTTCATTGATGGAAAGCGACCCTATGGCCTGAGCCACCATGCGTGCAGGATTGTGACTACGACTGCCAGTGTGACCACACCTGTCGCTTTGCCACGCACCCGTCGCCGCAGGACTTGAAGGAACGAGAGTGTGAAGTCATGACTTGCGCATGAATTGGATTATAGTGAGGGAGAGTTGCGCATGGTCATCAGCCTCACTCTCTCGTCCCGGCCCACCTAAGTCCAGTGGCAAGACAAAGTCAAGACGGCTGGAGATGGGTAAGGTTGCAGTGGATGGCCAGCAGTGTCCTTCGTGTCTCACTGTGCCCTGATCGCGCTCCACAGCACTTTGCTGGAACCGCCTTTCTGATCGTTGAACCAATCTAGTGGTTTCTTCCGCTCAGTCTGCCGGGTCCAGTCTTCGCATGCATGGGCAGACAAGCCCTAGTTCACCGGGGATTCAGCGGCGAAGAGGACGGCGGTGGCTTAACCAAACACAAATCTCTCCGCAGGAAATCTTCCTTTACTAAAATGAAACCCAGTCTCAATAAAATCCGCATGAGGTCGCAGATAGTTCACAGCACTTCTCACCTTGACTGATTTAAGAAAGATACTACAGAAGAGTCTCCAAACCTCCTAAGACCCAAATCAAACCTCTTTGGATGAATATCTGCAGCTTTCAAGTACATTTGCCACTTTTGTTTACTGAGGGCTTTTGTTTATCTCTTGTTTTGCACAATATGTGTTTTAAAGTAGTCTTCCAAAACACAACAATGGTATGATATTATTTCTCTTCCTTCAGGTTTTGTGCAGATAATAGCTTAACACAACGTACAGTATATAAAACCTTTCTTTTAAGGGAGGCTGTAATGTCTTTTGAATAGACCAATTATCGGTTTGTAAACATTCAGGATGCACGCGCATCATGGTTGCAGAAAACCCGGGAGAGATAGCCTTTACAGCTAGAGAATTTCACGGATACGGTACAAAATAGTTAGGTTTAAAAAGGTTATAAATTATATTGATTAGATGTCATTTTCAAAATGTTCTACACATATTACAAGAGCCTGTCACCCAGTGATAAGCATTATTCAACGAAATTGACGTTAGAGAGTGCGATAGTCTTACAGATCCGAAACAGGGGTGACGTTTGTTGTGGGCGGAGCCTATCTGGAGGCAGAAAATGAGGGTTTTCAAGCGGCAGTCTATGGAGCCATGGAATAAAAGAATAAAAAAAGGTAAATTTGATTTTATATTTCAAAATTCTGACTTTATTCTCACAATTCCGAGATTATATTTCACAATTCTAATAAGGAAAAACAACTCGTCATTCTCTCTTTTCCCCTCGGCTCTTCTGGCTTTTTTCCCTCAGATTTGACAAACTCACTATTTTTGAGTTAAGTCGAGTTATAAAGTCCGAATTAGGATATATAAACTTGCATTTGCGAGAAAAAAAGTCAGAATTGTGAGATAAAATAAATAAATGTTATGTAAAAATGTTAATAGTAAGGTTTAAATAATATTTCATGCTGTAACTGTAGGGCTAATACAATACGTCCCCTATGAACAGCATATGTGAATATTATGTAGATCTATTGTTTAAATCGAATTTATGCTTTAAAAGTAGAGTAATCATAGCAGTTTTCATCCATAGTATGTCCATTTAAACGTCTGCGTTTAGCTTCAAATGACGACAATATTCTATAAATAATTATATCTTGAAATCAAAAGGCACAAAAATATTTTTTTCTTTTATTCCATGGATTTTACCCATTTACCTCCACTTGTTCCCAGTGTTTTTCTGCAACCACTATGCGCGCGCAGCTGCAAGTGACGTAACTGTGACGTCTACTCCAAATTGGTCTATTCTGAATAAAGCTGAGTTGCAGACAGCTGACTTTAGTTCAGAAGAAACACTGTTGCATTCTTTTGTCCTGAATTACTGGTTTTATTTTGTTAAACTAAATTTGTTTGAAAATAACACCCACCGACATTAGAAGAGTAGCTGTTACTGTTGAGTGTCCTGAACTAGAGTTCATGTAAAATTGTGGACTTGTGTTCATATATCTATTCTATGTCTTCATGTATTTGCGTATGGGTTGTTTGGGGCTTTCCCAGCAAGTGATTTGTGAAACATAGTTTATTTACAGTAAATAGTTTTGAAATAGGCCTAAAATTCACCCACCAGACAGATCTGATGCTTAAAGAACCTTTAACATTTTTTTTGTGATATGTGAGTAAAGTGAATATCGTATGTAATATCAAATAGTAGAGTATTTCCTGCACTTTTGATTTTTAGTGTTCTGAAGACCTCTGCTGTCATGCACTTGCAGGCTTTATTGAAGAACCCTGTGATCAGTAAGTAAGTAAATTTTATTTATATAGCACATTTCAAAATAGCAAAGCTATCCAAAGTGCTTAACAATGTAAAATAAAATTAAAAGAGAAAAGGAAACACAGAAAAGAGAATAAAAAAAAACAGACAATAACACAACAATGAAATTAAATTAAAATGCTAAGGAGAAATTATACGTTTTCAACCTTGATTTAAAAATGGTAATGGAAGGTGCAAGGCGGCAGTCTAGAAGCAATTGTTCCACAGACGGGGCAGTGACTGAAAAGGCTCTGTCACCCTTAGTTTTCAAACGGGAACGAGGGACAGATAAAAGAGCCCTGTCAGTGGATCTTAAAAGTCTGGTAGATGACAAAGGGATAATAAGATCTTTAAGATAAGATGGAGCTTGATTGTTTAGAGCTTTAAAAACAAACAACAGAATCTTAAACTGAACTCTAAAATGGACCGGAAGCCAGTGAAGCGAAGCTAAAATTGGAGTGACATGGTCATATTTCTTTGCCCCAGTCAGCAGCCTTGCAGCTGCATTTTGTACCAACTGGAGGCGTGAAAGCGATGACTGAGGAAGACCTGAGTACAGTGAATTACAGTAATCTAAACGTGAGGTAATAAAAGCATGAATAACCTTCTTCAAATCTTGAAAAGACAAAAATTATTTAAGTTTGGAGATGACCCGTAATTGATAAAAAACTGTTCCTAACGACAGAATTAATTTGTTTGGACAAACATAATTCTGAGTCTATGATAACGCCCAGGTTTCTAACCGGTGAGGAAATGGAGGGGAAATGATTGCCCAGCTCATCAATAATATAAATTCTCATTTTTTGGGGACCAAAAACAATAATTTCTGTTTTGTTCTCACTGAGTTGGAGAAAGTTATTTGTTAACCATTTTTTAATATCTGAGATAAATTTCAGCAATGGCTGAATGGATTCACCAGCTTCTAATGGGCGGTACAACTGCGTATCATCAGCATATAAATGAAACAAAACATTGTGCTTCCTGATAATATCCCCCAGAGGGCGCATATATAAGTTAAAAAGAAGCGGTCCCAAAATAGAGCCCTGAGGTACTCCACTAATAATTGGGGCAGATGATGAGGAAAACTTGCCTAGCTCCACAGAAAAAGACCTGTCTTTGAGATATGAGCTGACTGAGGGAAACTTGAATACTGGATGTACTGAGTTCATGATCATTTTAAGATATGATATTCAAGGGTTGTGGAAAAATGTTTATTATTTATTGTTTCATTATTTGTATAATATTTCTTTAAAGTGGTCATGACATAAAGATTCAAGGTTTTCTTGCTCCTTGAGATAGTGTTATATTGTACTAAATCTGTACATTTCAGAACTCAAAAGTTCCTCCTCCCAGAAAAATGTATACTAACCTGCAAAAATAACCCATTCTATATTTCCATTACATTGTGTCATCACAGTGCCACCTCTCTTTTATCGCCTGCTTATCCCACGTACGGATGGAGCAGGACAAACACTGTCCTCACAGACCAAAAGCTGCTATAAAGGGTTATTCATATAGGACACATTTTTTCTCTGTTTTAGTTGCTGGTTTATGTACACATTAGGCCAGAAACTTTTCTTTCATAGCTAATTTTATTCACAATAATGTGAATACTAGATAATACTAGTATTATCTAGTGTATGTAATGTATACATACACTAGTCTACTAGTGTATGTATATAAATATATATATAATGAATCACTGTCCAAATGTTGACGTTCTTAAAAAGCTCTCACAGCCATCGAGATTGTAATGAATGAATACCAGGAGTATCAAAAGCTGCACTGAGATCTAATAACATCAAAGCAACACGATTTCCAAAATCAGCCCCAAGAGATCATTTGCAACGTTAAGAACTGTCTCAGTACAAGTGTACAGTACAGCTCTCAAACCCGATTGAAAACCGTCAAAGATGGGCTGAAAATTGATCAGGTCCAGAGGGTTTAAGTAAGTGTTTTTTTATAAGGGGCTGGACAACTGCATGCTTAAAACTAGTCAGACTTGACACAGTGACACGAACCCCATGCAATGAATGTTGACTGTCTTTAGCATATTTTTAGCGCGTAAGGATTTATGAACTTTTCCACATCTTTTGACATATACACTGGTCAGCCACAACATTAAAACCACCTGACTAATATCATGTTCCCTTGTGCTGCTAAAACAGCTCTGATGCGTCAGACCTCTGAACGTGTCCCGTGTGTCTGACACAAAGACATTAGCTGCTATGCTGCCTATCTCTTCCCCAGGTAAACAACACACATACGTCTGGCCATACACCTGATCTGAAAGAAACTGATCAGAGCAGGCAGCCTGGTCATCATGGGCTCTCTGACCGCTCTGCGACTGCAGCCCTATACTCAGCAAACTGTGAAGCACTGCATGTCTATCATGTTCAGCATTAGGTTTTTCAGATATGTGAGCTACAGTAGCTCATCTGCGTGTTTGGACCAGTCAGGCTAGCCTTCGCTCTTCCTCACAACACTCTTGGCCGGCACTAAGCGCTGCAGACCGGGAACACCACACATGCTCTGACCCAGTCGTCTAGCCTTCACTATTTGGTCCTTGTCAAGGTCACTCAGAGCTTTTCTCTTGCCCATGTTTCCTGCTTCCAACACAAGAAACTCAAACTCAAGACTGTTCACTTGCTCCAAATCTATCCCAGCCCTCAATCGATGTGATCTACTGGACCTGTCAGTGGTTTTCATGCCGTGGCTGATCAGTGTAAGAGGTCACTGTACTATAAAAACTTCACAGCTAAGAACTTACTTGTTAGTCCGAAAACAGCTTTTATTGAAACCAAAGCTTCCAAAACAACTCGTTTTGTCTTTCCTGCTCTTTATTACTTAATGAAGATAAAAACAGCAGCACAAGACTGACTGCACAGAGACAGATCAACACCTGCTTCATCACATCTTTGGCCCGTTCTCTGATGCGTTAGTGAGCTGATATGGACAGAAAAAAATGTTTACCTTCAAAAGGATTGTAATTGGTGGAAAGTTGCTGTTTTATTTTTGCGTCAATGTGCCAGCGGGGCATTATATGTTTTTTAGTACATTTCACTGTGAATCCTTTGGAAAAACAGTCACAATTCGACGCAGGCTTTACAAACAGACTTTTACAGAAAGATATGGACCCGGCAGGAATGCCACAAACGGTTAATTCTGTTGCTCAATCTGTGATCAGTGATTTCACATTGTTTCTCTTACTAGCATGGAAATAATATGTTATTTAAACTGTGATGATATAGAGAAAGCGAGCTCCTTTATAATCACTGGATCTGTCAGTCACTTCAGTTCAGAGTTCTGCTCTCAGCAAACCACAAGATGTAATCAATGACACGGTCTACACAATCATTATGAATCATTGCTTGATGTTTGCGTTGTGTTCGTTGTTGAAAGCATTTGTGGAAGCGCAGAAATCAAGATTATTACAATCGTGTGCTCAACAGGCAAGACTGTGATCGGCTGAATAAATGGGAATAAATATAATACTATAATCAGCACTTATTACGATCAGTTCATCTTGGCATCTGTAATAGCAAGAAAACAAAACATAATAAAAGTTTCAAAAGAGTTCTAGATGTAATTCTTGTTTCATATGCAAAGATGTTTGCAACACAGGACACTTAGTGGAACACACATACTGGTAATGTGTAGCCTGAATGCACTGTAAGTCGCTTTGGATAAAAGCGTCTGCTAAATGCATAAATTATTATTATTAATTATGAATTATAATTATTATTATGTTTCCCAGTCATAGCAGTGGGCATTTGCATTGAAGTCCTTTTAAACAAAGTATTTAACTCAGAGGGCTAAGATTATGGTCAAAAATGGTCTTTTATTTCTAAATCTACTAACATTATAAGTGCAACTCAGGAAACATGCAGCTGATGGCCGGTTACAGCATCACTGGATTGTGCTCCTCCACGTGTAGTGTGTGACACTTGGATCAATTTAACACATCTGACAAGATTATTTTATTTAATATGTATTTATTTATCCCTCCTGCAGGGGCAAAGTCTTTCCAGGATATGGCGGAGTGTGATTCAAGCCCCTTTCTTGACAGGTAAAAAGAAACATACTTAGACATGTTTTTCTGTGAAGTTGCATATACAGTGGGTACGGAAAGTAAGCTGGACTCAAATGAAGGTGTAGAACCATCTCAAGGATGATCAGAAGAAATGGACAGCACCCGAGTTAAATATATGAGTGTCACAGCAAAGGGTCTGAATACTTAGGACCATGTGATATTTCAGTTTTTCTTTTTTAATAAATCTGCAAAAATGTCAACAATTCTGTGTTTTTCTGTCAATATGGGGTGCTGTGTGTACATTAATGAGGAAAAAAAATTAACTTAAATGATTTTAGCAAATGGCTGCAATATAACAAAGAGTGAAAAATTGAAGGGGGTCTGAATACTTTCCGTACCCACTGTAAATTTGTATTAAATGCTTCTAACTGTTTGTCTGTTTGATTATTTCACAGCCTCTCTTCCTCTCAGCCCTCGACAGCATGATGTGATGTACAACACATTTGTCCTGCTTCTAAAGTAAGTCTCCAGTCCAAGGGAAAGCATGGGAAGAGGGCGGGGTTCTTGTTTTACAATTAATATTTATCATCTATACAATACCAAGCAAAATATTTATTAATTATGATTTGTATGTAATTGTGAAGTCCTAATAATACTACATATTTTAATGCTACACCACTGTACTCTCCCATAATACACAATTCAAATCACTGTCATCACCTCTTTAGCAAAGAGCTCCATGAATCCATGAAAACTTGGAAAAAAATGCCAGTTATTTAATTTGTGTAATTCATGTTGATGTGATGAGTTTTTGAAATTGAGGGAGTGCCATGCATGTCTTTAATGAGAATCATTTAATCATAAACTCTCTGTAAACTCCTTCAGCTTATGGCACACCTGAGCGTTTAGAGGAATTATGTTCAAAACTGGGATAAATAACTAACAATGTAGACTTGTGTCAGCACAATAATTAAGCAAAAAATTATAGTTTTATGTTTCTACTATTTTTTTTTGTCCCAATATGTTTATTGTCCTTTTTCTTTTTATAAACACACATCAGCTAGACATATAGTAACAAAATAGCCTATGGAACACCAGAACAAGTACACAAGCATACACCCCTTCACTTACACGTTCAATTAACACTTTTTTTTCTTAAAAAAATGCATAAATAATAATAATAATATAATAAAATTAATTAATAAGTAAATATTTCTAAAAGTAAAATAAAAAATAAATAAAATTGTTACAGAGAATGTTTTACAATGTCTTTTTCAGTAAGGTCTACATTTCCACTTTACATGATATTTATGTATGGCTCCCATAGCCGGTCAACGTCTTTCCGTCTGCCCTTAGCAATGTAAGTTAGCATACACCCCTTCACTTACACGTTCAATTAACACTTTTTTTTCTTAAAAAAATGCATAAATAATAATAATAATATAATAAAATTAATTAATAAGTAAATATTTCTAAAAGTAAAATAAAAAATAAATAAATTTGTTACAGAGAATGTTTTACAATGTCTTTTTCAGTAAGGTCTACATTTCCATTTTACATGATATTTATGTATGGCTCCCATAGCTGATCAAAGTCTTTCCGTCTACCCTTAGCAATGTAAGTTAGCCTTTCCAGTCCGATACAGTTCGATAACTCCTTTGTCCACATTTTCATAGATGGAGCATCCATACTCTTCCAACCTAATGCAATAACTCTTCTGGCTTGAAGGAGACCAAAGTCTACGAGTTTAATATGTCTTGATGTTTGTATAACGTCCATTGGATATATTCCAAGAATAATCGTTTGGACCATAAATATTTATAAAGTTCAGCTTTTGTGTCAAAATACTCCCCTGAACAATAATATATCTTCCAGAAGGGTCCTGAATGGTTTTTGTAACTTGAAATGGCAATGACCTATGAATCAGGATAACTACGCCCCTTGCATGACTATTAAAAGTTGCATGAAATACTTGGCCTGGCCATCTTTTATTCAAGTAATGTATATCTGATGCAACCAAGTGTGATTCTTGTAGAAAAACTATTTTAGATTTGAGATACTTTATCCTATTCAATACTTGTTTCAGCTTGGCCAATTTTCTCATTCCACGGACATTCCAACTTGTAATTTTAATATCCAGACTGTCTGTTAGTTTTTTTTTCTCCATAAATTATCATAACATTTTGAAATATGGAAGAAAAAAAAAAAGAGAGAAAAAAAAAAAATGCAAGTGTAAATGCCTTAGCCCCCCTCCCCTTAAGTGAAAATCTGAGGGACGCTGATCCACCATATTTGAGGAGCAACTAGCTAGCGTAGCTCAGCCCAAGATCCCAACAAAACAGTCAATAACTGTCAACTATGCACATTCAACTTAATATATTGATCTTCCCTTTTAACTGTAAGAATATGTAATTCAACCGTATCAAAACAAAACAATACCCCTTTCTCTAATATACATAACCTACAAACCGTATAGAACAAGGTCAACTCAGTTGTACCCAGTCGGTGCGTCGTGCAAAGAAAAGGAAAAAAAAATTATTTACAGTAGGTAGGCTACGTTATATTTAAAATTTAGCAAATGCCGACTAAATATACTTCGAATTATTTAAACTCACTCCTGCTATCAGTCTTTGATTCGAGGTAAGCGATTCTTTTGATGGCTGAATCAAGTGCGGCTTCTGTTTTTTCATGTGTCTTTTCTGTATCGTGCATGCGGCCTTCAGTCTCCTCAATACGCGCTACATTAGAAGACACATCTCGTTTTACATCCGACACTTTGCTTTCCAACGCGGCCATTGAGTTCGCCATAATAGTAAGACGGGTATCAATGCTGTCCAACTTCGTTCCGATCTCTGTTCGAAGTGCTTTCACTTCATTTAAAACTTCTGCTAAGCTCTCCATGTGGTTAGCTTCCACTTCACTCGGTGTAACGTTACTGGACGAAGTTGTTTTTACGCTGGACTTGCGCGCTCGAGTAAAAATGTCACACTGTTTAGTTGCTGACGGTTTTGACATATCAACGCTGACGCTTGTTCAAAGATTGGCCGTGTATATAAGGGAGAACGCATGAGCACCGGAGAGTTAGCAGGCATTCCTTCACAGGTCTTGCTTTGTGCAAACAAATCTGTTCTCAGTGCTTGTTTACCTTTGATTCATTTAAAATGCCTTACCTTGTTATTTACTGTAGATTAGAGACACTGTGTTCACCTTCCTTTGTGGAAATGGCAAGTCGCAGATGTTGATGAAGACCAAACACTTCACTTATCTGAAGAAGCACTTGATCTCAAAGGCTTATTCTGAAATAGTGCAGGAGCTGCTGAACTGCCTTGTGGGGCAAAATGGGTTCGTTGATCCTTGATGAAATTTCATAAATTATTATTATTTATAAGATGTGAAGGAAATTCAAAGTTAATCAGTTTTATGTTATTTTATTTTATTTATTTATTTATTTAGATATAACAGTTGTGTAAGGGATCATGTACAGTAGGAATATAATAAACCTCAAAAGAGTGTTTGGGAAGTATCACGATGAACACTGCAATGTTACAGTAATATTAAAATGCCCCTATTATGCTATTTTAAAGGTTCCTAATTTTGTTTTGGAGGTCTCCTACAATACGTTTACATGCGTCCAACTAAAAAAAAAAAAAACATAATATACATTGCAGCATCACCTCTTTTCTCATAGTGTTTGAAAGGTTTGTTCAAGGATTCGTTCTCTATATTAGGGATGGGAAGATTCGCTCGGTGCATTGGCATTAAAAAGTAACGATGCGATGCATTGGTTTAAAAGGTGTGCATCGGATACAAGTCGGCATTTGTATCGCAATGCATCGTTTCTAACATATTTGCATCGGTAGTTTCTAACATATTTGCATCTGTAAAAAACGATTTATTTATATATAATTACTAGTGGATGCGCTATAATTTTATTGTTTAGAAAGTGACCAATAATCTGTGACCAATATTTTATTGACTTCTCTCTAAACTGTTTCTCAAGCGCGTTCTCATCACCGCTGCTGCTACGTGAATATGACGTCACTAATCCCCGCTTTTCCTCGGGTCTCCGTAGTGTTGTGATAAAGTCCAAAACCTGACCTGAAGTAACCTAACAAATCAATCGGGGCTAAAGCGGTTCCATAAACAACAAATTAAGTTCACACAATCTCACTAAGCTCTGCTTAAGAATAAGCGTGCACAAATTAATGTCGATCATGGATCAAATCGATCCACCATCGCAAACAGCGAATATATCTGTGCTGTTTAATGCATTTGAGACATTGTGTTTTCCTCGGTGCATAACTGACATGTCACAGTTATATTCTTCATCTGTAAATGTCAGAAAGTCATGTAAACATATTAATTATACTGTCAGGAGTGGGCGAGTGAACGAGCGCTGCTGCACGCTAAACAGACGGAGCACAATAGAATAGAAGCGCAATAATTCTGAGTAAAATATACATTTTTCTAAAATATTTGTTGTTGGACATTAATGTGTCTTTTGTAGAATTTTAGCCTACATATACAGTAAGTGTATTTTTATGATAGCAGTAACTGTAAAGGGACTATTGTAATGGGTAAATCAAATATAAGATACTAATTACTAAGCTCAAATTAGTTAATGTGTGATTCTCATACCAATTAAAATATAGTCTTTATTATTTTTCATTTTTAATTCAGTGATTTAAACTTTTAATTTAGTTATTTTAATGCTTTAAAAAGGCGATTTTAGATTGTAATGTTCTGCTAACTATAAAAGGTTCAGCTGTAATAAAACCAGAGAGAAAGGCTCATGGCTAGAAACAAAAATACATAAATAAAATAAGTAAAATAATAATATGTGAGAGAGTCAGAGCTTGATCTAGGCCTGTGTTAAATTTGCTTTATGGAACCAAATCATTTGACAGTGAGTCAGACTAACTGAAATAAGCCTGGTTTATCGGGTAAACTTGTTTTATGAAACGGGCCTCGAGGCATTAAAAGTGATCATATTTTTTCCATTGCATCGTTGAATCAAATTGAATTGAAATCGGATTGCTCTGCATCGTAACAGTGGTGAATCGCATCGTATCGTATCGCATCGCTGCTTCATATGTATCTGTTATATATCAGCCTCATTATAGAGATACACATCCAAACTCTAAATCCCTCATTTTTGCACCTACTCTGCTCTGATTGGTCAGATGGCCCAGTATGTTGTGATTGGTCCACCACTTACAGCGTGTGTCAGAAATGAATCGCCCAAGACCATACATGAGTTTAAGCTCCGGAGACTTCCTCAGCATAGTATGCACAAAATCCTGCTCCACGCTCGTAGTAAGAATGACAGAATCTGATTCAGACAGCAGACAATCAATCAGACTGCTGATTTCAAGACAATAGCGTGAGTTAACCGGTTAGCAGCGGGCTATAGCTTTGCTACCACGCATTTTAAACACTCAGGTGTGTGTATATATATATATATATTCATACATACAAGATTTTAGAGGCAGTCGTCAGTACAATGATGGGAACACAATGAAAGGCTGGCATTATACTGCTGTGTCACTGTAAAAGTGAATTTTAACCACTGACTCTTCACATCCTCAGCCTTTGGGAGCTCATGTAAACTAGTTTAGCTTTTCTAGACATCACAACTACACGGACCAAAACTCTGCAGCCCGTTCAGATTCAGTTCTTTCTTTTGGGAGATTATAACCCCTTTTTGTCATGCACTTTGATCTTTAAAACTCTGCTCCTTCAGAAACAGCCATATTACACACTACATGAAAAGTAATATTCAGAAAAGCATAATAGGGGTACTTTAAGTTCTCTAAGGTCAGTTGTTTCAACAGAGAATTTTAATTCAGTATCGTGTGATATTGTTTAACTATATAACATAATACAAATAAAGACTAAATCAGGTGCATTTTCTGCCCCCATATGTGAGTGTCAGAGGTGTAGCATCACGAGTGAAACCCTGCGCTCTGAAGATGTTTGATTGGTTTGTGACACTGAAGGTCAGCTCACACGCTGTTAAAACAGTTAGGAAACCGTGATAGATAATACATATCGCACCTGTAGTTTCATCTGAATGTTTTCAATTACAATTTTCACTTTCGAGTGCTAAGTAAATTTGTATTTCTAACAAAAAGTGTCTTTCAATGTGCTTTTTTCTCTGAATAGTGAAGAGGAGGCCATTTCTTTTGCCCATGAATATCTGAAATACAGAGAGCTGAAAGGAGGGCAAACGGCTCCGCTGAGCAACACTTTCTCTGATCCTGTCAGGGTAATCCATCTTAAATATTAAAATGACTTTCATTTTTAGGGATGCACCAATAGCAGATTTCTCTGCCGATTACTCCGAATGAAATCTCCGGATCGGAGTTTAGGAACACAACTCTCTGTTATATATATATATATATATATCATTGGGTGCATTACTGGAATATCAGAAGTTAAAATTATCAACAAAGGCCAAAATATATTCAACTGCTGTTTATTTTCCAATATAATAATCAAACCCGAAAATAAAAACTGAAATGTTTGTATATAACTCAATAGTTTTCATAAAAACTTGTCTTTGTTGACGATTACAAGACAAACACTTAATTTTTCACCACAAGACTAGCAGTGTGCGCTAACACAGTAAATAGAGTTAAACAGAACCTGTGGAACCAGCTATATTTTTAAGTCAGATTATATTAATGCTTTATTATAGCGATAATTAGACAGCCCTAAACCCTACAGAAAACATTTCTTCACACGAGTTGCAGTCTGACATTTTTCTGGCCCTTTTGAGGACTGGATATAATAGACCCCGATCATCAGGTTTTAAACAGTCGGCCGATAGTGCAGATAATTGGTGCATCCCTTTTTTTTCTGCTCATTGTTTGCAATTAATGTTTATTGTGGTTGTAGATATACTTTAAGTTCTCTCTCTCTTTTTGTCCTTCAGGAATTTTTGGAAAAGACCCTGGAACCCAGAGTTACACAAACATCAGCATAAATATTTGTTGTCTGTGGGTAATACTAAAGTATTTTCACTCAGTGCAGGATTGCACTAGTAAAATATTATCTGCTTGCACATTTTACATTGAATATTATTACAGTATTTCAGTACTGATGTTTTGTGATTATAAACAAGTGGATGTAGATGCATACCTGCTTTACAAATAAAAACTATTACTTTTTTTCCAGTAATGTGGAAATGTTTATGTAGATTGAAAGTTTCCTTTAGACATGTTATACAAAAAGACTATAGTCATTATTTTAGATCCTGTTCCAGTAATATAAGAAAATAGAAATATACAAATACTTGAAGTGTTTTCTAGTTTATACTAATATGAAAGCAGTTCAGTGTCAAACATGCTTTTACACATAAAAAAAAGTAATTTATTTGTTTCCAAAGCAGATGATGATATGACAAAACTAAATGATCCAAAAAGTACACAGGTAAAGAAAATGTAATACTCTAGTAATTGACATTTCACTGCTTAATGCATTGGCTAGATTTTAGAAATCTTTGATCAATATCAGTAATGAATTACTGTGTGCCTGTCACATTGACAATAGTTTCTAGCTTCAGTGAATCCCTGTTCCTCCGTGTTAAAAAAAAAAGCACAATGTGTTTAGTCTGATCTCATTCGAGTTAATATGAATCAAACTGTATCAAAGGAAGCGGCCCAAGCAGAGATTCCTGGAGACACTCCTCTAGTGATGTTAGACAGGGCAATTAAAGGGATCTTCACCCAGAAATCTACATTTGCTGTTAACATGAACATCTGCTATTTACTTCTCTCAATGTGCACATTTTGTTAACTAAATGTGTATTAATAGTGTTTGTTTAAAATCTCTTAACCTCTGGGAGGACGCCAGCGCACAGAAGCGTTCTTTGTTTCCATTAGTTCAGAGTTACTGCTAGTTTTAATGTAAAATAATGCAATTAACTTCATAAACTATTACTTACATCATTAAAAAGGTCTACGACTCAAGCTTCATATCGATCTCGACTTCGTTTTTCATTTACATAACTCCTGGCATAAATTAAGAAATGACTGTCACTGTAAGATTCAAAAAAATGAAGCTTGAGTCTTTTTGGTTTAGTTTTGTCGTGGCCACGAGATCGTATTGAGGGAACAACATCAATGTCTCGTGGCCACGAGTTTAATGCTGAACAAACCCGCGTGACCATAGCAACCTGAGATTATCAGAGATGATCAAATATTTTTATGCTTCCCACAGTCCGTTGATCGTGTCTTTTTATTTAATATATGTGTATATTAGGCTATTATTATTATTATATAGGCTAACTGTATATAATTAATATATTAATTATGGCTATATTTTAATATTTATTGTTATGCTTATTTCCCCTTTCAGTTCGTGTATCGCTTTGCCTAATTAACGGTCTGTGTAATGCTAGTATATGCTACCATATATTTTGCAAATACTGTAAACACCTGACAATTATGCCAATAAAGTTTTGACTTTATGATTGCATTTACGCCCGTATGTGAAGATAAATGAGTGGTGTTTTCATTTACAAATGAGACTACGTGAATTATTCATTTATAATACTAGTATTTATAATTATAGGGTTATTGTTAAATTCATCCTCTAAACTGCACTTCCTGTAAAAATTCCTGTCATATAGCATAATCAAAGCTTTATTAGCATTTACAGTATTTACAAAACTCTTCAGGGCTGTTTCCCAAACGCATCTTAAGCCAGATGATGACAATGGTTCTACAATCAATTTAGGCTTAAGATGCTTTTGGGAAACGCAGCTCTGAACGTTAAGTAAAGAGATCGAAATGAAGGGAAAATAAATCAAATACATAACAACGAATATAAAAATATTACCAATAATAATAATAATAACAATAAAATACATGGACTTACAAGACTTGTGGGATGGATACATTTTTTTTCTTGTAGGCCTATTTTATTTTATGTACTTTATGTAACATTTATTCATAATAAACTTAATTCGAATGCTGTCTACATCGCGTGCAATACAGTCCAGTAGCCTGGGGCTATGCTTAACACTTAAACCACCAGAGGTCGCTGTATGCCGAAAAGCGCCAGCGGGTCAAATTTATGTCACCGTATTATGCCACTGTCTTCACAATGTCTAGAGTCATAAAATGGTTATTTTTTTAGTCATCAACTATAAATTTTTGTCCTGTTGTTTTAAGTTCATGGCTATTTTTAAGTAGGTTACACTAATCACTTTTCTTAATGGTGAATGTAAACCAGCCTGCAATGACAGCGAGAATTACAAGGAAATAAATACATATTTGGGTGGTGTAATATTATAATAAAATGTTTTAAGATAACCCATGTTTTTTAAATTACTAAAATACCCTAAATAGACTATAATAAGCCATAATAATTCACCACACTGCATGTATGCACTAGGATGTATGATACAATGACAAATTCAATCGCACAGTTTCACCTAATCAATTATTTATTTATATGTTTAGTTATATAATTTATCATTTGAATAAGAGAACAACACCAATAAACTTGGGGTAATCATAAAAATTGTTTTATTCATTACATCATAATTCAGATTTGTTTGTTTTTCAGGAATAGATAAGCAACACAGTAGCGAACAATAAACGACAAAAAAAATTGCAACACAAAAATGAATAATTAATTATAATTAGTGAACATTTATGAGTAGGCTAAAACATCTTAATTTGAACGTGCGTTGTGTGGCTGTTTGCAGTAAGCTAACACGTTGCTCAATGACACGCGACAATAAAGGAATTATATGCGTACATTTGACCCGATGGAGCTTATAGGTATAAATGCCCAGCTTTTATTCTGGTTTTATCTAAACAATTTTTTTTAACAACAGGGGATTGTAAATAACACAATTTTAGTAAAAGTCAATGACTGTGAGACTTGGATATTTTTTATTGAAAATATATTATGTAGCCAACATTTGAAAAACAGCCATTGGTAAAATTACCCCGTGGCAGTTCTAGTGTTAATTTAATAATGTAATAATTTTTTTAATTTAAAATTTCTTAATTCAAAATAAAATATTAATAAATATATCTCTGATAATCCCAGGTTGATATGGTCACGCGGGTTTGTTAACGCATTACATTTATGAGAAATTTAAAGAATTTTAAACCAAAAAGACTCCATCTTAATTTTTTAAATCTTACAGTTACAGTCATTTCTTAATTTATGCCAGGAGTTATGTAAATGAAAAACGAAGTCGAGATCGATATGAAGCTTGAGTCATAGACCTTTTTAATGATATAAGTTATAGTTTATATTCAAATAGAAAAGTTATTTTAAATTGTATTAAATTGTTGTCTGACAGGAGGTTCGCTCCGACTCTGCTGGGGTGCAGCAAGCAGTCAGCACTGAAGAATCTAGGAACAAAACAAGCAATCTGACACAGAGCCAACACTATTTAGTCTGCAGTTCCAGGTTTATTAGAAGGGAACAAGGTACAATGCAGATAAAAGAAAGAATAATCTTATAATATAATAACATAATATACATAATATACTAAAAATACACCTACTACTAATACTACTACTACTACTAATAATAATCTTAAAATAACAGAATCTATGTTTTTAGATTTAGGTCGAGTGTCACTTACATTTTGATGTCAAAGCCTTCTTAAAATTACTGTAATATATATATATATATTAAAATTTTGCCAAAGGAAATAACAGGTGCATGGGGATATAGGTAAAATATATTGTGAAAAAATGCATATTAAGTTATTTCATGAGCTTCTTCAGTTCACCTGTATTTTCTACTTCTCCGTCAGCAGCTCCTTCAGAAATGTTGAAATCTTGGAGCTTCCCATCTGTTCTGTAGAGTTTCTTTCTGTCCTCCTGAAATCACAGAACAATTGATCAATATTTGTTTACCATAAAAGATCTAACCCCGTTTGAACTTGTTTTCAGCCGATTACTCTCCGTGTAAGTGACGTCATCGGTTCACAGTGCAGTGTATATGTTTAGGTTCACTACATTATCCTATTTGTATAACCCATTGACAAATCGCCAGCAAAACCTTTACAGATCTATCAAAACATCTCATACACATGAAGATTTGATTAAAAGCCCAAAGTTTCATAAACAAGAGCTCAATCTACAGAGTTAGCCTACCTTGTCTGAAAACGGTTGAGATGCTAACGGACTTTTTTGAAGAGGCTAAACCATTTCTATAAAATAAATATTCAGTAGAAACATGTCAATTTCAAGTAAGAAACGTGTCAGGAACGTTTGTATGTAATATTTGTGTGATTTTAGGGACTAAACTTACCTGAAAGAGGTGAAAACAGCAGCGAGAGTTTCCATGGCAACTCTGCTCCCAGCTCGTGCAGAGCTCAACGCACACACAGCATTTACAGAAATAAACATCTAGAGTTAAAACATTACATTAATAATTTACAGTCTCAAACAATTATTATTCAATAATTAATTTAAACTCAGTTTTATAGTTGAAAAAGCAACAGAAACAATAGCTCACCGTAGAAACGGATTCTTTCTGGTAACGTTAGCCTAAAACAGTGAAAAACACGGCGAAAAAGCAGTTAGGACTTCGCCTTAATAACATTTTCCCTCCGAGAAATTGCTGGAAATACATTAAGGCGCTAACAATAATTGTAAAAATCGCTAAGTTATCGTGACGTTAGCTAAACAAGTTAACGTTAGTTGGAAATGAGCCCCAGTCTCTTCACCTGTGCTGTAGCACACCGAGTGCCTACTAGTAACGTTACCTTTGAAGTGTCACAGAATTAACAAAATGGTATTTTTTTCTAATTTAGCTCAAGTGAAATCTTACCTGAAAGCCCCAGATGTCGCGGGATGAGTCTCTTCTCTCAGTAGGTTGCTAAGAGACGAATAACTGGGCTCGCGCAGACAGAAAAGCGCGGCATCGGCCTTCGGTCGTGAGCCAACTCAGAGCCGACGCTTGATGAGCTGAGAAACAGAGCACTGACCGTGCCTTCACCAATATGGCGGCGACGTTGACGTGCGGTCGAGCGGCCAATGAGGCGTCTAGGTATTTATTATGTCTATGCTTATGAACAGCAATGATACAGTGTTTCCTTGGTTACCGCTGTAAACAAAGCAGCGCTGAACTTATGAACTTTAATATGCATTATACAGAGGAAAGAAGAAAAGAAAAAATACCATATAAACTTTTCTAAAGAGAGCTTGTATCAAAAAAACGAAACATCTCACAGTGAAGCACTGTACCGGGGCTTGATTCGTTTTGCCAAAACCATGTGATCTGTGACGTCCGAAGCTTGGTTTTCGCACACAACCACGTGACTGCTTCGTATTCTGATTCAAATAACGCGAACCACTTGCGCAGTTTCAAGTGTCACACGTCTTTGAAAAGAATAAATCATAATACAAATAAATATTTGCATACATGCATGTGTATTGTTGTGCATGTTCATTTTGTATTTATTCCTGGTTCACAGACACTTTAACTGACCATTCTATGATAATATTCGGTTATTTTGATCATAACCTATACAGTATATGCCTATAGCCTTGCCTATTTTTTCCCCAAAAAAATGTCACTGACTAATTTATTCATATTGTGTAATACAATGACTGACATGGACTTATTTATATAGACTTCATATTTTCTTTGC
>NW_015552636.1:1626-10490 GCF_001515605.1 Sinocyclocheilus anshuiensis | reverse complement strand
TGATTTCATATAAAGTCTCAGCTTTCACAGCTTACTAGCGATATCGCTAGCTATTAATAGTCTGCCACTGGTGGCTAATTAAGCTGTCAACATAAAGCTAAAAATGACCAAAAAACATACAGAAACAACTGTTCAGTCTTACCTGTGAAAGATAATACCCCGAGATCTGTTTTTATTATTGTGCAATGGTTTGTAGATGCCCAAGCTGCCGACGAGTCAGGTATGTTTTCGCCAGTCCCGATATGACAGTTGCCTTCACCAATATGGCGGCGACGTTGACGTGCGGTCGAGCGGCCAATGAGGCGTCTAGGTATTTATTATGTCTATGCTTATGAACAGCAATGATACAGTGTTTCCTTGGTTACCGCTGTAAACAAAGCAGCGCTGAACTTATGAACTTTAATATGCATTATACAGAGGAAAGAAGAAAAGAAAAAATACCATATAAACTTTTCTAAAGAGAGCTTGTATCAAAAAAACGAAACATCTCACAGTGAAGCACTGTACCGGGGCTTGATTCGTTTTGCCAAAACCATGTGATCTGTGACGTCCGAAGCTTGGTTTTCGCACACAACCACGTGACTGCTTCGTATTCTGATTCAAATAACGCGAACCACTTGCGCAGTTTCAAGTGTCACACGTCTTTGAAAAGAATAAATCATAATACAAATAAATATTTGCATACATGCATGTGTATTGTTGTGCATGTTCATTTTGTATTTATTCCTGGTTCACAGACACTTTAACTGACCATTCTATGATAATATTCGGTTATTTTGATCATAACCTATACAGTATATGCCTATAGCCTTGCCTATTTTTTCCCCAAAAAAATGTCACTGACTAATTTATTCATATTGTGTAATACAATGACTGACATGGACTTATTTATATAGACTTCATATTTTCTTTGCCTTTTTCAGGTTTTCATAGCACAAACTAATTTATTATCTGAAACAGTCCAAAAATGGCTGGGTCGTCTCGCAAAGGCAGCTTTTTCCACCTTTTGACTACAAGATGTCGTTAGTGTGCACTGTTTTGAAAAGCTTTGAGTAATGAACCTTTTTACGATACAGTTGAGGGAAATGCCTCGGTGCTTCGCAAAGCTTCATTTTTCCATCACTACCATTCATTATTTCCATTCCCGCCTTCATCCACATCAAACATTTTATCCTCCATTTCCGGATCACTTCCGGAATCTACGCCACTTCCTACCATGCACTCTCCAGTCACAGATCAGCTGTTGCCAAACCGCCCTAACCTCTCCCCGGACTCACTCTCCAGTCACAGATCAGCTGTTGCCAAACCGCCCAGAAACTACCGTCAACTCGCTGCCCGAGCCCAGAGTCCCAGTGCTCGTCAATCCGAAAAAACAGATCATCTCCTGAAATTAACTTTTATATCTGTGCTGTGGCGCATTATGGGATGTGGGAGAAACCAAACTAGAGGATAAAATGGATTTTTGTTGTTTCAAAATTTAATTACTGTAACGATGCATAAATGTCTGTTAAATAATAATTTGTGGATTAATGCATGTACAAAAAGTTATTTGATGAATATAATTTCTGGTCGCTTGCTTCCCCATCAATGGTTGTGCCCATGAGTATAAATGCTCACAAGCTGAAGTTTCACAGGATTGTCAGTGTAAGATGGAGGTTTGAAAGTAAATAACCTGTTGGAGATTGATATCATTGTGAGTGAGAATATCTTGTTAATGTTGTTTTTTTATTGTACTTTATTTTTTAATTATTTACCTTGCTTTAGTGATGGGCAAATGAAGCCTCATGAAGCACTTAGGCTTTCCTCTGACTGTTTCGGAAAAAGATTAAAAGCTTTGAGAGTGTCAAAAACAGGGCCATCTGGTGGTTAATAAGAAATATAGCAGCCAAAAGCCTGTGAAAGACGCTCAGTCAGATTAAGCAGCAACCACAAATTCCATTAACTCATGTTATGTGCACAAATAAAAGCCTAACAGTGTGTTTGTGTTTGTTTGTTGAATTTCTCTCTCTGATAAAATAATTTACCCATTAAACTGTGGCATTTAATGCCAGTAATAAAATCAATATGATGTAATAGAAGAATAATACACAAATATATGCATTGCATATGGCAAATATTTAGTTTTTTTCTGAAATAATTTTTATTCTTCATATTACTTGTATAACTGGGTATTTAATTGAATAAGTCTGAATGAAAACTTATGTAAAGTAAGATCTGGGGGGAACATTTCGACAGCGCACATGATTGGAAAGAAAGTGAGGTTTCATTTTTCGTTGATCATGTGATTCTCTGAAAACAATACGCGCGCCAGCACAGAGCTTCGTGAGAAATTGCGCTGCGTATTCAATACATGCTTTGAAGCTTCAGTGTCATATGTAACATCACTACCTTGCTTATATAATTGTGATTTTAATGGTACTAAAACATCTAACACATGGGGTGGTTCAGTCCTGCAGAGTTCAGCTCCAACCCTAATCAAACACACCTAAACCAGCTAATCAATGTCTAAGGCAGGGTTCCTCAAATCTTACCCTGGAGGGCCAATGCGCTGCAGAGTTCAGCTCCAACCCTGATCAAACACACCTGAACTGAAGGTCTAAGGGTTTCTAGAAAGCTACAAGCAGCTGAGTTTTTGTCTGCATGCGCAGTTTGAGTGTGTGACACAGATGTTAAGAGCTGCATCAAGAGAAACCACCTCAGAGGAGAGTATTCAGCATAGATTGTGAATGCATGTTTCCGTAACTGTTTCAGTTTCACTATTGTTTATTTATTTTTTTATCAATTTCAATTAGGACTCAATGCTGGCACATTCTGAAGGAACTTGATTATTTTTGTTCACAAACAATCTGTGCGCTTGAGGATTAATAGCTAATTGCAATTTCAAATGCTTCATCATTGTTGGAAATGGGTGAGTAACATCCAGAAATTCACCCACATAAAGCTTGTATAGATTAACGGTTATAGACATTTAGACATATATGGTTTAAATTGTGGATGCTAACCAAATGCAATGGTTGCAAAGCATTGCTGTGCATGTGATTAATCTGAGTAAAGAGCTATTTTTATTTTATTTTTGTTAAACCCTTGATATTCAACATCCTCAATGTTGTGGTGAACTGTACAAACTGGAATTGATAAGAGTAAATGTGTTTTTATGCAAATTATGCTATAACATCATATGCAGAAAATGTCCTTTTTAAAATGTCATCTCAAATGGTCAACAGTCCCTTAAGTCTGGTATTAAAAACATCTGACCGTGCCAAAGGAGCTCTTACCAACACCTGGCAAGGTAAGAGTCCTCCAATAGATTTTACCTAACCTAAGATCAGATAGATGGGGCGCCCCAAACTTATTGACAGAAATTTAGATCCGTCTAACAATGTGCACACTAGAGAGTTTCAGAGCTGGTTCATTCATGGCTGCATTGATAACTGCTTGTTTATTTACCACTTGTGACTGTATGTTTGAGTTAACACTCCGCATGTCTGCTGTGCATTTAGGTTTTTGTCTGATTGATACTATTGATTGTCCCAAAGCTGACTTTATTCCAGCTGTAGCCACACTGTCCTCTGGTCGAATCGAGGTCTCAGTCAAGCCTAACATGAGCAAAGCAACACTTTCCTCTCAACTAGGGGTGTAATGGTACACACATTCGTACCGAACCGTTTCGGTACGGGTCTTTCGGTTCAGTAGGCATGTGTACCGAACGAATACAGTGTGTTTTTTTTTTTTTTTTCCCTTCCAGGAAATTAAAATAATAAATGGCGTTTTGACAGTCTTTGATGTGGCATGACAGATCGCTGTATAAACACCTTGGAGAGCCGCTTCTGGGACTGTTCAGAAACGTGCTGGTATAAACCCAACACAAGCATTGACTAGAGCGGCCGTGATCAGCTCTGGTTCCGTGTCGAGCCGTAACGTGCCACAGACTTGTGCAGTGTAAATGGCAGAGCGGAGAGCGAGGGAACGCGATCATTCCTTCCTCTGTACTACTAGTTTTACCGCGAATAAACATGACTGAATATCTCACGCCTCATGTAATTGCTCAATCAGTGTTTCAACATCAAAGACATCAACAAAACAGCATGGAAATAAAATGTCACGTAGCATTTAATTTACCTCAGCAGGTCATCAGTGTCCACAGCTCGTTAGTTCACTAGAGAAATGAGCAGCATTTCGCGAAATATTACACCATATATGCTACTCATTATATTTTACTGAACCTGTTAGTCTTAATTATTTATTGTATGTTTAAATTAATCTGTTATGAAACATATTGACAGGCAGTGTGTAATTGAATATATTTGAACAAATAGCCTAGAATTTTTTTTTTTTATATGCTGATCATCTATTTAAAAATAAATGGTAATTAAATGTAAGTTTGGGTTAAGTTGTTAGGCCTAATTGTAACCTTATGTAAAAAGGCTTCCTATAGTTTTAAGCATAAGCTGTGGTCGTTTTTTATCACTAAGAAAATTTAAACTATAACTGAATGTATTTAAAGAAAGGGTTAGCCTGACCCTGATTTCAACAAGCAGCTCACAGTGTTCCTGTTGCACCTCTAGAAACATCAGTTGCAAATGCAGCTTTGAATTGTTTGCTTTGTTCCAGTGAGGTCCTGACAGTGTTAATAGTGGTTCCTCCTGGGAAATCAACAGCTGCTCAGGTGAGTCGTCCTGTGATTCTTAATATTTACTACACTGTGTATATTGCGCACTTTACTGGGTCAAACCATGTTCCCCAGAAAGCTTTGTGGTGGAAAATGACCCTTTATTGCAGTCAATGCTAGGTAGTGCGTAGAGTCAGTAACCTGCAGGTGTAAATCCACTGCTGCTGAGCTCAGATATCAGATAGATGGGCACCTCAAACATGGAGACAGGAGATTATAGCAGTGAGCACAAGCACTGTTTTATTCTGTTTTCTTTAGGCTTGTGATGTGTTATTTTGATGTTTTTTAAACATTGTAGTTTCAAGGAATGTTTTGTTTTATGCAGACTCTTTTGAACAGTGTAATTTGACATCAACATTCTTATAGTTGGTGGAATGTGTTGTGTTTATAGTGCAGGACTGTCCTGTTTGATTCATGCAGTCAAGCCACTTTTTTTTTTTTAAACTCCGTGTGCTGTTCTTCTACTCTTGATTATCTGTTTGCATATGTGTTCTGCCCTCTTGTCAAACGCCCTGCTTGATTTGGCAGACCGATAACGCCTTCAAATAACAACAGACGCAGATAATCTTTTCTCCAGCTTTACTATCGATCTTGGAATAACGTAAAACTGTAAACATACAAAATACAGAAATATAAGCATGTAAATCAATAACGTGATCACATAAGACGTAAAAAGGTCTTTATACAGAGAATAACTAGCATTGCCTCATCAGAAATAGATCGCACAATTTGCACGCTAAAGGCAATAAGGTTAGCATCCGGCATACAAAGAATTAACTAAACATACAGTAAATAGAATCACTATATAGAAATGTTTTCATACTGAATGTGCCTTTTGGATCAACTTAAACTGGGGAATGAAAGCAGCCATAAATGCATGGTCTTCTCTGCTGCTGCTGAAGATCTGACACATGATTATGACGTTGTCATATAAGGACTCTACAACCTTACATGCAGTACCCAACTTTGAACAGAAGAGGGTGCCTAACTATAACCTTTGAATTAGACTAAATATCAAATGTTCTTGTAGAACAGCACAATATGTCCTTCTGCCCCTCACTCTTGCAAACCTGACTTAATTCCAGCTGTAGCCACACTCTTAACTCAGACCTGGGTTTGAAAAGAGGACACATCAGCACTCTGCTCTCCACCAGATTACAGTACTTTTTTAATGAATGTAATTATTGGCACTAATTGAATCTCATTTATACAAAAACCTCTTATTGGGATTCAGAAATGATTTGGCAGCTCAATGTCTATTATAGTATACAACATACAGCTTTTTTTTTTTCTTTTTTTTTACAATCGCTAGGACACATTTCTCAGTACTTGGGTACATTTTTCTAAACTCTTCACACTGTGAGCACAACAGCAGTCGATGTGGGCTAAACTGTGGATCATTTATAATTGCTTTGGCACAAAGTGCATTCAATAACTACATCTTTCAAATTACATTATTTTCTCACTCAGACAAAAACAACGGCAAAACTCAATGCACCTACAAGCCAGTTTGCACCTGTTTACATACACTTTACAAAACTTTTAAGCCCAAGTTCAAAGCTTAACATAATACAAAGACGAATAAGACAGAAATTTGCTACATTTCTACAGTAATACCATATTGAAATGTATTCTGAATTAAAAAAATAAATAAAATAAAAATAAATTGGAATGTGCATAAGGTGAAATGTGTCTTTGTTTTGAGAACTGAATAAATATCTTGTGAAATTGTGCTGACTGAGTTGTTAACAATATGAAAGTTTGTTCTGTGGAGTATGTATGCATTCCAGTATAATATATAGCCTAGTATATTATAATGTCTACTAAAACATTACATGATTGAAGTGTTTACTCATAGGCCATTGCTTACATTATGAATTCATCTTTACAGTTTTTTTCAATTGCTAACAAGCGTTTACCAATACTTAAAGCACTTTTTCAAAACTCTTAACACAGCAACACACCTACATCACAAAATTAGCCAAATAGTTAATTTTCTGGCCAAAACCATATTTTGTTAAATAAATACAAACTCTACATTTCAAAATGCCGAACACCTTTTTCTACATTTACTAACTCTATCAAAACACAGCAAACCCGATTCAAAATAGAGTCATTCAGTCAAAACATTGGCACAGGTTTTCTATCCAATAGGAACATATAGTCAATCATAGTGCATAGACTGTCAAAATGATAACAATTAATGGCATTACAAAAACTGCATTACTTGTCATGTCTCAGTTCAACCTGTATAGAACATACAATATGAGATCCATAAAAAAATAAAAAAATAAAAAATAAAATAATAATAATAATAATTCACTCAGCTGAACTCTACTTTTTTTTTGTGTGTGTGTAAATGTGTGGATTCATTTTAGATCGTATGTGTACAGCATAGTGAAGGAGTCATCAGTACTTTATGGAATGTAAAAGAAAAATGACAGAATTGCTGCAGTAAAGGCTTTATTGGCTAAATGAAATTTCTGTGTGAAAAAAAAACATACAGCCCTTTGCCTTTTGCCCCCTACCTCTCCTTCTCCTTTGTCAGAAAAAAAAAAATCATACAGCCCTTTGCCCTTTGGTTCAAATAAATTTCAAAAATAAAACAAAATGACAGACAAAAAAGGAACAGAAAAAGTACAGTTCTAATCTATACGATCTTCAGCATTTGGCCACATGTTCTCGTCGACATCACACCTTATATTGTCTCTTGCTATGCACCTTGGATAGAAACGCTTAGCATGCCTTATCCACCCCTGGCAGTCTTCAGCTGAGATGTCTCTGCAGCCAGCCTCCATTGCATGGTCCAACTACTCCTCTCCCTCGTCCACCTTGTCCTCTCCCTGGTCCAACTACTCCTCTCCCTCGTCCACCTTGTCCTCTGCCTGGTCCAACTACTCCTCTCCCTAGTCCACCTTGTCCTCTGCCTGGTCCAACTATTCCTCTCCTTCGTCCAACTCTCCCGCATCCAGAAATTTTATTTATTTTTTTTGATTCTCGGTGTTGTTCTGTATTGTTTGGAACAAAACCAGTCCAGAGAGTGCCTTTTTATTGTGCATGGCCATGTAATGGAAAGACTTGGAATTAATCATTAAGACTGGAATCAGCTATTTCTCAATTATCAGTGATTAAAATAATTCTTATCAGCTCTTTTAAGCTGCTGTTGATGCAGAAGTAGAGGCGTTACATTATATTTAAAGTTTGGAACATTAGGTCTTCATTTCTGTTATGCTGTGTTTAAGCATTTGTAAAAAAAGATAAGAAAGATCCATGATTTTGGTTTTGGGTAAGCTTGTGTGAAAAGAAAATGTAAACATTTTAGAAACGTGTTAATTGACTGAATATTGTGTGAAAACAACATGAATTGTGTTAATGGTACGGTCACAACAGACGGATGTTGTGCTAATTGTGTTTAGAGTTTTGAAAATGTGACTACCGATTGGACAAAGGGATGTTAGCAATTGAAAAAACTGTAATGTTTTTGTTATTCTATCCAGTTGAATCCACAAGTTGCGCTGAAGCTGCATTTTTAATTCTAAATATTAGAGAAATATAGAAGCTCAATGCGGAGAAGACATTGGTTAGGTTAAAACTCAAACCAAGCCATTTACACAGAACGCATATTCTGCGCGTTCTTGAGACACACAACTTTGACTGAACACTCGCGTCTCACACGAGATGAATAGAAAGCAATGTAAAGTTAAAAGAGGTACAACTTTTAGAAAACTAGAATTTGTGGGGTTTTATTCCATTCCACTGCGTCTCATATGTTTTTAAATGCAATCGTGTGATCGGCGCTTTTGGTTATTTGTATTAAGCTATGCATAAATATATGATGCTGTTTTGTTCATATTGTTTATGCAATTTACGAAATTATATTTGATTTATAAATGTTAGTTTAGACGGTATGCACTTTTTTTATAGCTGCTATTTCATTGCTTTGAATTAACAATTAGGTTTAATGAGGTGCATTATTTTGGTCGTTGCGCCCTCCTGTGGCCTCAGGCGACAGGCCAAATGTTTCCTTAACACTTAATAAATCTGCATACAAAATATAAAAAAGGAGATATTTGTTTCAATTTTATTTTGCGTTTGACTGTTAAAACTAAAATAATTTTTTTTTTGTCTTAATAAATTGGGTAAATTAAAAACATTTTTTCTACTGCTCTGTTTAAGAAAGGTTATAAATATTTTT
>NW_015552636.1:0-106 GCF_001515605.1 Sinocyclocheilus anshuiensis | reverse complement strand
TTAGGGTTAGGGTTAGTTAGGGTTAGGGTTAGGGTTAGGTTAGGGTTAGGGTTAGGATTAGGGTTAGGGGTTAGGGTTAGGGTTAGGTTATAGGGATAAATGCGAA
>NW_015552635.1:82248-100807 GCF_001515605.1 Sinocyclocheilus anshuiensis | reverse complement strand
AAAGAGAAAGGAAAACTTGAAATTGCATCATACGACCCCTTTAAAGGCATGGTTCATCCAAAAAGTCTTTTGTTTGTTTTTTTATATTTTATTTTATTTATTGTATTTCATTTGCTGATAAGAAGACGACATACTTAAGAGGACCTCCAAATTGAACCCCGTAACCTCTTCAGTTGCTCTCTCTATCCTGTGCATTTTGAGAAGATCCTGTCAACATCTCTGTCTAAAACCCTTGTGGTTCACAGAAACGGGCATCACACTTACAGCTTCCAGCATCTGCTGGCTTGTCAACAGTGCTAAATGTGTCCTCTGCTCCTGAGGTTCTCAACAACTCTCCCCGTATATTTAAATCAATGTTACGAGGCCTCGTTGCATGCTAGACTCCTGCAGGCACGCTGAAAGCCCAGTGTGTGCAAACAGGTCTGCAGCCGCTGCATATGTTCCATTGTGGGTGTGTTTTCTCAGATGCATGAAGGGATTTTTGATGTTTGGTGTAGGTGAATGTGTGTGTGTCTGGTGCTGTTCTCAGCCGGACCCTGTAATTTCTCACCCGCGCCTCAGAGGTCAACCAAAAGACTGAAATAACACTGCTGACATTTTGTGACCTGCTTGACTTCATGATCAGAGATAGAATTGCTGTTGAGGTTTTCGGCTGGAAGCGTGCAGTCTAACAAATCACTGTCAGGAGCAATTCATCGGCAAGCTCTCTCACCGGCATTATTTTAAAGTCGACACTGACCCTGTTGACCTTATTAATACACTTTCCTATGCTTTTAACATTGACTTTATTACAGAGCCAACAGATATTCAACACACAAATAAACACCGTTATATCTTCATGGAAATTAAAAATATGGTTTGATTAGTGCTGGTTTAATGCCGTTTTTGCATGTTTTTTATTATTTTGAGCCTTAAATAGACATGGTATTGGAAAACGGACCCTTTTCCTTGGAAACAGTTGGCCAGAAATGGAAACGAATGTCAAAAATGAGATGTGCACAGACAAGCGATCATTCGATTTAGTTTTAGTAAGAGGATTGTGTGTGATAGATGTTTCTGTGTGCAAATGGAAAAGTCTTATTTTTATTTTTTTTTACATTTTATTTAAATCAATAATAAAATAAAAAGGTTAAAATAAAGTAAATAAATAATTAAATAATTATTGTATTTTATTATTATTTTTTTTACTTTATTTTTTACTTTTTAACATATTTTTTTATTTTTTACATTTTATTTAAACCAAAAGTAAAATAAAAAAATAATTAAAATATGTTATATTTAATTTGATTAAATTCTATTTTTATTTTTATATTTATATTTATTTATTTTTTTTACTTTATTTTTATATTGTATTTTATTTTACATTTTATTTAAATCAAAAATAAAATAAAAAAGGTAAAAATAAAATAAACAAAAATATGTTTTTTATTTTATTTTTACCTTTTTTCTGTTTTTTTTTTTCGAGCTTGGCAGTGTACAGTAAATAATCCACTTTTGTTTTTTTTGGAAAAGAGCAGTTCGGTCATTCTGCCTAACATCTCCTCTTTCACAAAAGAATGAAAATAATAGAGGATTGCAATGACATTATAATAAGTAAATGATGAACAACAATTACAATTTTTTGGGTCAACTATTCCTTTGAAGTTTAGCTGAATTGTTAAATGATCATGTTCTGTAAATTCTGAGCTTTCATCATGATATGATCGGTTTCATCTTGTATGTGATGGGTTCAAATCTGTCCTTGATTCAAAAACCATTGCATTTTAGAAAACTCAAATTGAGCTGACATGAAATATGCAACTCCAAAACAAAACTATGGAAATGACCGATTGCTGAGAAGATCTGTGAGCTTCTGCTTCACCAAGACTGCATTTAATTGATCAAAAATACAGTACAAATTGTGAGATATTATTACAATTTAAAATAACTGTTTTCTATGTGAATACATTTTAAACTGTAATTTATTCCTGTGATGCGCAGCTGAATTTTCAGCATCATTACTCCAGTCTTCAGTGTCACATGATCTTCAGAAATCATTCTGATATGCTGATTTGCTGCTCGAGAAACATTTCTGATTATTCTCAGTGTTAAATTGAGTTGACGTGTCTTTCTGTGGTCTGTAGGAGAGGACCTGCGGGTTTGCGTTCCTCAGAAAACATGCTGTAATGCAGAAATGGAGGAGAACTTCAGCCAGAGAAGCTCACGGGACTTTGAGAAGCTCATGGACGACACGAGCGAAGAGCTGAGGGACGCGTTTATGACCGGACATAAAAGGTTTGATGGTACGATTTGTTCTTTAACGTTCATCGACTAGATTGAGGAAAGAGTCGAGTTATTATGAGACTGTTTACACTCAAAAGCTGCTTATTTAGTGTAGTCAGAGATTATTAACCCTAGAAAGTCCACATTTTCAGGCCTATAAATGATGACCAAGATAACTGCTGTTAAACCTGTTGCACACAATCTGCTGCATGCCTTCTGTCATCTGACTGATAGTTGAGACTTTTGTTTTTTATCAAGTAAAAGGTCTTTTCAGCTCAAGCTTCACGTGTTTTTTTGCTCTCAAATCTACTGATTTTGATCAAGTAAACGTCAGAATAACTGCAGTAATATTTCCAGATGAACACTTACTGGACTGAAGCAGCTCAGCTTTACTTGATTCTCCATCAATCATGTTTTAGAGTCTCAAATCTGATCCTCAGGATCTTTTGAGGAGCGTTTGTTTCCAGAAGCTTTACTTTCACTGTTCCTCAGCGGAGGAATGATCTTCACAAGCCTCCAGAACATCTCACATCTTCTGAGGAGCCTTTATTTCTTCAGCTCTCAATCAGCACTGGATTGCATCGCATTATATGTTTGGATCATTTAAATATCATCTTACTAAGACATATTACTGGAGATATAGAGCGATGACTGATATTTATATCATTTTATCCAAATTGCATAATTAGAGATTCAGTGCATTTGGCAACAAGTTCAAAAATTAATACTTTTATTCAGCAAGGAAGCATTAAATTGATCAAAAGTGACAGTAAAGACATTTATATTGTTATAAAATATTTCTATTTCAAATAAATGCTGTTCTTTTGAACTTTCTGTTCATCTGTGAATCCTGAAAAATAAAATGTATCACAGTTTCCACAAAAATATGAAGCAGCACAACTGTTTTCAACCTTGATAATAATCAGAAATGTTTCTTGAGCAGCAAATCAGCATATTAGAATGATTTCTGAAGATCATGTGACACTGAAGACTGGAGTAATGATGCTGAAAATTCAGCTGCGCATCACAGAAATAAATTACAGTTTAACAGATATTCACATAGAAAACAGCTATTTTATATTGTAATAATATTTCACAATTTTTACTGTATTTTTGTTATCAAATAAATGCAGCCTTGCTGAAGCAGAAGAGACTTCTTTCAAAAACATTACAAATCCTACAGATCCCAAACATGTGAATGCCACAGTAAATTCATACTAAAGCCATGTTAAGAAGGAAATGTTTCCTTCTTAAAAGAGGAAAAAAATATATTGTTTTATGTTACCCACAGCAGAAAAATAATAATGTAGGAAATAGACTAAGGAAGGCATTTCACATTTCCCTTTAGTTTTTCTGTAATATTTCCATAAGTACAGATAAAAAAATATATAATAATAAACCACTGAAAACAAATTTCTGTAATTGGTTATTGAAGGTCATTACGCAAAATGTTACAATGTTTGTTTCTGCCCAAGTTAATCTAAAATGAAAAAAAAAAAAAAATCAGAGATTGATTCAAAGATTAAATATTTATAATCCTTCCATTTTTGATGACAGTAGTTTACAGCACAGACTGTCAATATAAACAAGGCCTCCCTGAAACTCATTTCCTAAAATCATAATGCGGTTGAAGGTCTGTTTATAAATGTTTAATTGCTCATACTGACGACAAATGTGTTTTCCAAGCGAATTCATTAATCCATTTTTTTTCTGCATATACATTTATTATTTATTATTTGTTTTATATTTATTTTTTATAACCTTTATACATTTTTATGAAATATTTTAATATTTTTAATTAATTAATTAATTAATTTTTGCATTTTTACAATTATTATTACATTTATTATTTGGCAGAAAACTACTATTTGTCAAAGTTTTCATTATTTTATCCAAAGCGACTTTCTGTGCATCTTAGCTTTACATGATAAAATACAAGAACTTTTTTTACATTTTGATTTGTATGTTTTGTTTATTTTTCATTACATTTTTTATTTTAATGTTTAATTTAATATTCTATTATTTTTACTTTTGTATTTAATGACTTAATTTATTTCATTTTATTTAGTTTTATTTTTGATTTTAATATTATTATTTTATTTTCTTATTATTATTGTTAATATTTTACAATTTTATTTATTTATTTACTTACATTTTTGCAATTTCTATTACATTTGTTATTTGGCAGACAATTGCTATTTGTCACAGTTTTCATTATTTTATCCAAATCAACATTCTGTGCATTTTAGTTCTACATGATAAACTACAATAAAATATTTTACATTTTGATTTTTACGTTTTGTTTATTTTTCATTACGTTTTTATTAAAAATTTTTATTTAATATTCTATTATTTTTACTTTTTTTATTGAATTTTATGTTAATTTTATTTTTAAAATTTTTTTATTTATTTATTTGTTAATTAATTATTTTTTTAATTTTTACAATTACTATTACATCTATTATTCGGCAAAGCTTTCATCATTTTATCCAAAGCGACTTTCTGTGCATCTTACATGATAAAGTACAAGAACCTATGCTGTATGTTAATATTGCACAACCCTGAGTGCTTTATCGCAGCTATGCCATATTAAAATATTAAAGACAAACATTTATTGCAGCATCCAGAACCGGAACGATCAGTTGTATAATTCCCAGCATGTTTTCTGTGTGAATAAATACCCTGTTTACCGTGACATTGAGAGGTTTCATCATGCGCTGTGATGATCGGGACGCACAAACAAAGAGCGCTGACGAGTTTGTCAGGGAGAATGTTAGCAACATTGTGTGCTGAATTCAAATGAACGGAATGGCATTGAAACTGACCTCATGAAGAAGCACTTAACAGAAGAAAGTGAAGAATTATCTGGAAAGTGATGTGCTCATCAAAACAGTCCGACTCTGCGATTGACCCTCCACTTGCTTACTGTTTCAGTCTTTACAGAGCGTCCCGAATGAATGCATGCTAAAACTGATTGGATATTATTCTTATGTGTGCTGGATTAAAGCGTGATATTGCAAACCCATTTCTCTTCAAAGAAAGAAATAGTTTAGTTATGCATTAAACGGATTCGACTGCAGAGACAAATCAAAAGTGAGACACAACACAAAGAAAAGAGAAAAGCCTCATCTGAAAGCAATTACAGCCGATCAGTGAACAGGACTATTCTGAACATTTCATTTCATTCACTTTGCTACATTAGCAGAGCTTTAACCTGCTGGAAGTCATTCGATTCTCTCATTAGCAGCTTAAAGGGGAGCCAACATGAATTTAAAACAGCGTTTAAGCATTTAAACTCATCTCTGGATTATCTGTAAGCACTAAGATGTGAAGTGATTTCAGTTTTGTGTTCTTTATTGTGATTTAGCTCTTTCTCAAAAAACTCTGGATGTTTGTCTTGAGCAACTTCAATTATTTATATTTTAACTGAACAGCAGTTATTTTACAGACTTTTTTGAACAAAACACAATATAATCATTAAAGGAAAATCTATTAAAGTGAAAAACATAACATTACTTGTGTGTTATCAATGTACTGTCTGATACACATCCCAACAGACAGCATGTATAGTTTTGTTATTATGAAAAAATAATAAATACATTATTTATTATTTATGAAATAATTATAAATTAATTATGTATTTGTTTATTATTATTTTTTTGAGGATATGTGTGGTCACTGAAATTATATTTTAAATCACACACACACACACACACACACACACACAGAGAGAGAGAGAGAGACACACACACACACACACACACACACACAGAGAGAGAGAGAGACACACACACACACACATATATATATATATATCAAAGACGAGACGTCCCATTTTGTGTCCACATCAAATTAAATTTACAAAAGTGATTTTATATACACAGAAAACATATTATATGCGAGTAAATTATTTACTGCAATGTTTCAAATAACTTGTGAAAATAACATATCAAATTATGGGTATTAAAATATCAAATAATATCCGATCCTCAGTCAGCGTAACAGATATGTTTATGCAAAAATGAAATGACATGCTTATTCTGACCTGTACTTATTAAAATATTTAAATGATCAATTTATTATATTTTAAATGATTACAAACTTCTTTTTGACAAATGGGTAAAATATTATGTTTTAAGGATAGTGGCAAAGATTGGTAAAGATTTAAAATTACAGTACAACTGATTATTTTTTGCTTATTTTATTGATCCTTAAATCTTGAGTCTTTTAACGTCATCTAATGATTCTTGTCTTAAATATGCCTGACTATTTTTATTTATGCTTGAAAAATATGTACTAACATTTATATGTTTGTGTGTGTGTGTATATATATATATATATATATTTATATATTTACACATGCAATATTTTAGATTTATATACACATTTATTAAAAAATTATATATATAATATCTTAATGCTTTACACATAAGCAACTTTCACAATTAATATGCAACTTTAAATTAATATAAATAAATGTATATAAATAAAAGCTTTGGAATATATAACATTTCTTTTGAACTCTTTGTGAACCTATGTAAATTAATTAAATAAATTCACTTGATTCACTTGCATTAATATAGCCATGTATTTTCTTTCAGCTGCCTTCTCAAACTTTCATGGCAGCAGCTGTGTGTCTTGTGAATGCATTTAAAGTCATATTTTTCATAACAATCCCTTAATTTCCAGCAGAGAAGTGAATTGTGCCGACTCTCTTGCAAAAAGTGAATCAAATTGATGCAGAATCTTCATTATGAAAATGCTAGCTACTTCTGTTCATTTGTTTATCCTTCAATAACATGTCAGTTTACTTACTAACCAATACTGACCAATTCAAAAAACATTTGGTGTAGATTTAGTTTGAAACAATTTACTCAGAAATTGCTAATAAATTTCGCAGTTAACAAATTGAATTAAACATAAAATTTTGAAGTAAAACGTCTGAAAAAGTACCTTGTTTCATTTACAAATTCGAAAAAAAAAACTTTTTTTACAGTGTATATTGAAGGTAACGAAGTGAGCAATACGCATGTAAAGAAACTAACTAAATGAGTCCATGTTCTCAGTATTAATTGACACAGAAAAGCCGTATTTCATGTTTTAACAGATTTCTTTTTGGATTTGCTGGAGAACACCGAACGCTCTCTGAATGAGATGTTTCTGCGCACGTACGGGAAGCCCTACTTGCAGAACGCCGAGGTCTTCCAAGGCCTGTTCGCCGAGCTGAAGCGATACTACACAGGCGGCAACGTCAATCTGGAGGAGATGCTGAACGATTTCTGGATGCGTCTGCTGGAGCGCATGTTCCAGCTCCTGAATTCCCAGTACCTCATCACCGAAGACTATCTGGAATGCATCGGCAAGTACATGGAGCAGCTTAAGCCCTTTGGAGACGTTCCCAAGAAGCTCAAGTCTCAGGTTACACGAGCGTTCATCGCCACCCGCACCTTCGTCCAGGGCCTCATGGTTGGACGGGAAGTGGCTAACAGGGTTTCCAAGGTGAGCTGTTAACCGTGTGGTTCATAAAGTGGTGCTTACTGCCCTGTCAAGCTGATTTGTGCTTGTGATTTTATGAGGGAAATTGAAACCTGTAGCATCTGACAGCATGAACTGTATTCACTGTAAGTGAAGATATAACATGCAGTGTTCATGCATGAGGTTTGAATATACAATTATATCAGAGCATATGTTTTTAGGGCCCTTTGAAATCTTTTGCTTTCTTTTTTTTTTTCCCAAATGTTTTGAGTTTAAATTTTACTGGATTCCGTTTATTGGTTAAATTAAATGTAAAGCATGTCTAATTAATTGAAATAATGAAAGTTATAGAATTGAACAATTTATTACAATTTTAGGACTTTATGAAAATTTTACTGGATTCCATTATTTTTTTTTTTTTTTCAGTTTCAATTTTTCTGCATTCTGTTTTAATGGTTAAGTTAAATGTCTAATTAATTGAAATCATGAAACTTATAGAATTTAACAATTTACTAAAATCTTAAGAAATTAAATTTTCAGGGCACTATGAAATCTTTTTGACTTTTTCCTTTTTTTTCTGGTTTAAATTTTACTGGATTGTGTTTTTTTCTGTTTACATTTTTCTGGATTCTGTTTTAATGGTTAAATTAAATTTGAAGCATGTCTAATTAATTGAAATCATGAAATATATAGAATGTAACCATTTATTAAAAGTAACAAATTCATTTGTCTAAATTAAATTTTTAGAAATTAAATCTGTATTTTTTTTGTCAAATTCTGTTGATTTTTTCCCCAAATTCTGTGTTTTCTGTTTTAATTTTCCTGCATACTGTTTTAAAGGCTAAAGTAAATTTTAGTAATGCAAAAGCATGTCTAATTAATTAAAATCATTAAACATGTACAATTTAATAACAATTTAAGTTAGTTTGTAAGTATATCAAAACTATGTTTTTAAAGCCCTATGAAATGCATTTTTCCCCCCAAATTCTGTTTTTCCGATTTTTTCCCCCAAACTCCTTTTATTCCATTTTAATGGTTAAATAAAAATTTTTAAATCAAAAAGTAAAAAAATAAAATTGAATTCAAAATATACTTAGTTTTACTTTTTATTTTTAAGAATTTCTACCCAGTCAAATATATTTGGGCTTGGCATATTTAGAAAAATAATATTCTTGTTAAAAATGCCAATGGAGCTTAACTTACATTTGATTGTGACCTAAAAATAGTGCAGATTCTGAAATAGTTCTTCTTCATTTTACATCATAAACTTATTTTATTTATTTTGCACTTATCTGAAAACTGAAATGTTGTTTATTTCCGGTATTAATTTAGAATTTGATTCCTGGATGTTTGGATCCAATCTGTGTGTGTTTATGTCTCATAATTTTGTTAAAACGTTGTCTAAATACCAGAATTAATCATCTTAATAAGTTAATTTCAATTAATTCTGTTTTAAGTTTTTGTTTTAGTTATAGAATATACCCCTCAGCATGTTCTCAAAAGTATCATTTTCTGTGCAATTTGAGAAACTCGCATGAACAAACTTGCATGAGATTTTTCACTAATGTATTTCAGCATGACAGTATGATTTCCATCCATATGCATCAAATGAATTGCGTGTGTCATCTTCCGTCCGCAGGTCACCATGAGCTCTGCGTGCGTCAGCGGCTTCACTAAAATGCTCTACTGCTCGTACTGTCAGGGTTTGTTCATGCTGAAGCCCTGCAACAACTACTGTCTGAATGTGATGAAGGGCTGCCTGGCCAATCAGACCGATCTGGACCCAGAATGGAGCAAATACATCGGTAAGAGCCACTTCGTACCTCTAATAAAATTAATTACAGATATAAGGCATACATATGTCAGCTCCAGAAATCTGAATCAGAATTGTTGACTTTCTTATAGGGCTGGGTGATAAATAATATCATATTGAGATTGCAATAAAATTTGTCGATAACGATGATCTGGACATTTTTGCTGAATTAATCTAACAGTAGAAATAAATGCAAAAACAGTCAGTCAAACTCATACGGAAACTCAACGATCTTCACGACAGACCGCTAAAATAAAAGTTTGGTTTAACTTGAAGAAATTATGACAGAAATATGTTACTCTTGTGTGCTAAAATGTACTTCTTTACTAATGTAAATAATATCATTATTTTTAAGGAATATCATGCAACCAAGATATATTTTCATCCATGTTTTAAATAACACAGTTCTGTTGTACAGCATCATATTTGACAAAAAATAAAAATGCAATGTTTTGCTGTAAATAAATTGTTATATTTTCATTTCATTTACAGTTTAAAAAAAAATGTATTAAATTGTTAAATTTTTATTAATTAATTTAATTAGACACCATTTTTTCATGATTAATGTGTATTAAATAATAAAACACAGAATCCACAAAAAAAAAAAGAAAACAGAATTTTGGGAAATAAAATGGATTTTGAGTTAGATTTCAAAATTTCATATATGTTATATAATGTATTTTTCTGAGCTTGCACACTTTAAGATTTATGATTTATGAAAATATGCATCCATTATTACACAGTTTTAACAGAAACTAATAAAGTTAATGTGATTCATATTTTTCAGTGACACATAAATGAAACAAGAATGAGATTTAATAGTATTAATGAACCAAATGTATTTTAAGTGCACAATTTATCATCAGTTAATCCAATTTATTATATACATTTTAACTTATTTGTTCCAAAATAATAATAATATTTTTATTTCATCCATGTATTTAATCCTGTTTTTGTGCAGCATCTTATTTGGCAAAAAAATTAATAAAAATGTATTCTTTGTTGTAAATTAATTATTATATTTTTATTTGACAAAATGTTAAAAGATTGATTAAATTGTTAAAGTTTTATTAATTAATTTAATTAGATACCATTTTTTGATGATACATTTGTATTAAATAATAAAACACAGAATCCACACACAAAAAAAAAGAAAATAGAATTTTGGGAAATAAAATGGATTTCGAGTTAGATTTCAATATTTCATATATGTTATATAATGTATTTTTATGAGCTTGCACACTTTACGATTTATGATTTATGAAAATATTCATCCATTATTACACAGTTTTAACATAAACTAATAAAGTTAATGTGATTCATATTTTTCAGTGACACATAATCATATTCTGATGATAAATTTGTACTAAATCATAAAACACAGATTCCAGAAAAAATCAAATAGAAAACAGAATTTTGGGAAATATAATGGATTGGGCCCTAAATAAAACATTTCTTACTCTGTGGAGTTTAATTGTGAACAAACAAGTTATGTTCTTATTCATTCAGCTCATTGCAGACATTGTTGTCTGTTTATTTAGGAATATTTCCCCAAAATAAGGATGCTGTCAGTAAATATGTCATTTCAAACCCTTACGGTGAATGATATTTAAGAGCTGCAGAGGAGGAGATTTTCAGGCGCTTAAATTTGTGTCTGTTCCTCACAAAAATCATCATATTACTTCAGACGACTTGGAATGTAGTGCACAGGTCTGTGGATTAATTTTATGGTACTTATATGGTGTTTTTTGTCTATGCTCAAATAAGCCTGCACAAGATTTACGATTTCAAGATTTATGTATTTTTATAAGTTTGCACACTTTAAGATTTTAGTTGCATATAAAAATGTAATATAATATGTGACCCTGGACCACAAAAGACAAGACCACAAAATAAGGGTCAATTTTTAGAAATTGAGATTTGTACACCATCTCAAAGCTGAATAAATAAGCTTTCCATTGATGTATGGTTTGTTATGATCGGACAATATTTGGCCGAGATACAACTATTTGTAAAAATCAAAATACTGAGAAAATCGCCTTTAAAGCTGTTTAAATGAAGTTCTTAGCAATGCATATTACTAATCAAAAATGAAGTTTTGATATATTTACGGTAGGAAATGTACAAAATATCTTCATGGAACATGATCTTTACTTAATATCCTAATGATTTTTGGCATAAAAGAAAAATCAGTAATTTTGACCCATACAATGTATTGTTGGCTATTGCTACAAATATCCCCCAGCGACTTAAGACTGCTTTTGTGCTCCAGGGTCACATATAATAATATAATATAAAAAGTTAATGTGATGCATATTTGTCAGTGATGCATAAATGAAACATGAATGAGATTTATGTTATATAGTACTAATAAATACGCAATTAATTGTCAATTAATCCAATTTATTATATGTAAATATCATTAATTTTAACTAATTGAGTCTTGTTTGTTCCACAGATATCCATATTTAAACCAAGTAACCTTTTAAGACAAAACACTACCGGCAAAACAGTTGTTTTTTTATGCATTGGTCATTTATGAGATTTTGACGTCTTCTTTCAGACTAATGGAAAAAAACACACAAACTAGACACTGAAGTGTTTATTTTATTACACTTTATTTATTTGCATCTATAGATTTCAATTATAATATCTTTAAAGGCTGTCAGTTTTTTCTCCATCAAAGAACCTGACTTTACCCAGTGTTTGGATTTATCTTCTGGAAATGTATGTAAATGAGTGCATATTTAATTAGATAATGCCCCATTTGCTTATTTAAACATAACCTTTCAGAAAACTTGTAATACAAAACAATTGTCTTAATGTACTGTGATTAAATAACTATAGTATGGTGATATCTATTAGTTACATTTTTTTATCCTGTTCACCTCTATAGTGTATCATCTTAAATTAGATTTCACAATTAACAGATTAATACTGATTCTGAGGAATTTAAACAAATGCATTTTGAAAATATGATTATTTAAATAAAATCAAATAGATGCACTTTGATTAATTTTTGAGTGCATTTGAGGTTTCTTTAGTGTTGCACTGAAAAAATTACAGCATACTGGTTTGAAACAACATGAGACTGAATAAATAATGACAGAATTTTAATTTTGGGCTGAACTATCCTGTTAATGGATTAATACTGATTCTGAGGAATTTAAACAAATGCATTTTGAAAATATGATTATTTAAATAAAATCAAATAGATGCACTTTGATTAATTTTTGAGTGCATTTGAGGTTCCTTTAGTGTTGCACTGAAAAAATTACAGCATACTGGTTTGAAACAACATGAGACTGAATAAATAATGACAGAATTTAAATTTTGGGCTGAACTATCCTGTTAATGTGCAAGAATTTGTGGCGTTAAAATGTACCTGATGCATTCTTTATTGGAGTTTGAATTGGGTTGAATTGCTGGGATGAAGATCTTACAGCAGCGCACTTAAACATGTCAGAGCATAAAGTGGCCAGCTGTTGTGTCGAGCTCATGTTAGGAAGAGAGTTTAGGAATTTTTCTCTCCATTTATTCCAGGCAAATCTTGGGCAGCGCTTTGGTTTGGCTTAGATGGACATTGCGGGACGTTTTTAACATTGCTTCCATAGAGTGGTCTGTGTTGAAATGACTTGGCTGAAAGGGGAAGTCTATTTGCCTTGTGTAACCCTGGACCCACAGTCATATCGAGGGGAATTATTCTCAAAATTGACCGCCAGTTCTCACTGCAAACAAGAAAGGGACGATTGAGTTTTCCTTCAGATGTTTGTGCCTTTAAACTGGACATGTTATTAAAGGAAGAGTTCACCCAAAAATTAAAATTTGCAAAAGATTTACTCCCCTTCAGACCATCCAAGATTAGGATGAGTGTGTTTCTTAATCAGATTTGGAGAAATGTAGCATTGCATCAGTGTCTCAGCAATGGATGCTCTGCAGTGAATGGGTGCCGTCAGAATGAGAGTCCAAACAGCTGATAAAACATCACAAGTAATCCACAGCAGTCCAGTCCATCATTTAACACCTGGAGAAGACAAAAGCTGAAACAAATCCAGCATTAAGATGTTTGTAACTTCAAACCATTGCTTCCAGCTAAAATATGAGTCCATAATCCATAATAACGCTTCCTCCAGTGAGAAAGTGGTCTGGTCTGAATCAGGAGAGAAATCTGCACAGATCAAGCAGCGTTTAAACAGCTCTAAACAAATATGTGGCTGGATTTTGATGTGAGAGACAACAGGAGATGCACTTTTTCAATGGAGGAAGTGTTATTATGGATTATGTACTCGTATTTTAGCCAGAAGTAACTAAAAGTACACTAAGTAAGTTTCAGGTTAAAAACGTCTTAATGCTGGATTTGTTTCAGCTTTTGTCTTCTCCAGATGTGAACTGATGGACTGGAGTGGTGTGGATTACTTGTGGATTATTGTGATGTTTTTATCAGCTGTTTGGACTCTCATTCTGACGGCACCCATTCACTGCAGAGCATCCATTGGTGAGACACTGATGCAATGCTACATTTCTCCAAATCTGATGAAGAAACAAACTCATCTTAATCTTGGATGGCCTTGGTGTTATGGTTCTCTAAGTGGTTTTTAGTGAGTTGTTATGTGGGCTGGTTGCTATGGTGTTGCTAGGAGCTGAATGCTTTAACTTAAATTCCAGATCATCCGAAACATGCTTTACAATCTCATCTAACAATATTCTGATATGAAAACTCATATTTTTTCCTGTTCAGCTTTTTGTTGTAATTCACATTCCTATTCATCCTTGTTATTGTTTGGCAAACACACAAATTAGTCTTGCCCTTTCTACAGTCCTTTGTTACCAAAGTGTAAACGGATCCTTATTGATTTTATTTGCTCATTTCTTTTTAATAACATGATTTGTTTCATTAGGTAACAGGATCTAGCCACAACTTCACAATTCATGAAAATTCAAGCCCCAAACATTTCCTGTGCCCTGCAAGAGCTGCTCATGAATAAGACATTAGTTAGTGCTTTATTAGAGGACTGACCCAACACTGCGGAGCTCATAGCAAGGAGTTTTTATGAAGCGTAATGAAGGGACACGAGTATTTGTCTTTCTTAATGTAAACTTAAATTAACCTTTTATTGATGCATTGCTTGAATTTCCCCCAAATGGATTTGTCTAGTTAATAACCAGTCTCTGCTGTATTATTTAGTTAGTTTAGAGTGTTTCTCGACTAGTAGCTAATGATCTAAAAAATAAGAGTCACAGGTCCGTTCTTATGGCTCACAGACAGCAGGAAAACAATGGGAAATGCAGTTAAGAAAATGCAGCTATCTATATAACTGTGTGTAGTTAGAATAGTAAATTAAATAGATTCATCTGTTATTAAAAAAGAGAAAAATAGCGCCATGTTGAGGACAATTTGTACATTTTTTCAGAAATTATATTTTGCCTAAAAATAAAATAAAGCCTATTTTAAGGACCACTTTTTTTTAGTAATTATAAATATAAAAAAAAAAAAAACTAAATGTAAATAGTTAGAATAGAAAAATAAATAGATTTATTTGCTTTTATAAAAGAGAGATGAAGAGAGATGAAATATTATAAATAAAAAATAAAGCCTTTTTAAGCAGTTATGTGTGTGTATATATATATATATATATATATATATTTAAAATAAATAGATTCATCTGCATCTCATTAAAAGAGAAATAAAAACACTCTTATAAAGTCAAGAATAATTGACACACAATTTAGAAATGCATCCTATTATATTCAGCGAATATGTTAATTTTGAGATATATGTTTCAAATACTGTCAAAAGGCTGAAATATATATATATATATATATATATATATATATATATATATATGAGAAAGTGTTAACAGCAGTATGAACTGACCGGACTTTTAAGATAATCAGCTAACCTTTTTTTTTCAAAGCACAACCTTTTGATATAACGGCTATAGGATATTCAGTTCAATGCAGATATCACCAGATGAGATAATAAACTCTTGTGTGAGTGTGCAGTGACCTCACATTGTGAACATAGTATGAGCACACAGTGAGTGCGCTGTGTGGTTACACTTTTAGCTCACTGTGACGCACACATTGTGACCACACCATGAGAATCATGTGAGCTCATGGTGACATCATTGTGAGATCAAATTGTTGACTGGGAAGACTGGAGTAATGATGCTGAAAATACAGCTTTGATCACAGAAATAAATTACATTTTACTATATATTCACATAGAGAAAAACTTTTTTAAATTATAATAATATTTCACAATTTTTATTGTATGTTTGATCAAATAAATGCACCCTTGGTGAAGCAGAAAAGACTTCTTTCAAAAATACTATCATTTTTGTTTGTAATATATTTCAGCTGCTCTGCCAGTCAAAAATCTTGCATGTTTTCTCTATTTAAACTAGTGCACTTTTTGTCCAGTGTAATATTTTGATGCATTTTCTATCTGTTAAACACAGTGTTTTGTGTGTTGGGTGATAAAAGCATGTGATCTGACCTGCGGAGGGTTTAATAACAGCTGTTTGCATCGAGGCTGATCTCACAGGAGCAGATGGGGTTAAACAAATACAAACAAGTAACGACAGAGCTGCTGGAGGACATGAGTGTCGGCCGGAAACGGTTAATGGCTCACAGCTGTGCTCTGGGATCATGTTGGGAAGAGAGTCTGGCTCGCTGCTCTTGCTTTAGCACCAACATAACATCATATCAGAGAAAGACTGCATCATTTGCTGTCATTTTCTGTGTGCAGGAATATATGTATGCTAATGTGATGCTGCAGTCAGGATTCTGCTGTATTTTTATTTGTAGATCAAATAATAAAAGCAGCTTTGTTGAAAAAATGTACAAATTATATTTTGCCTAAAAATTAAATAATGCTGTTTAAGGCACTTTTTTTAGTTTTTGCCTAAATAGAAAATAGAGGCTATTTTAGGACCATTTTTCATTTTTTAAGAAATTACATTTTGCCTAAAAGAAAATAAAGCTTATTTTAAGGACCATTTGTGCATCATTTTTTTGCATATTTCTTTTTACTTAAAATTTGTTGCAAATGTTTAACTAAAAAGAAAAGAATTCCTTTTTAAGGGCAATTTTTGCATTTTTTTTTACCCATTATATTTTGCCTACGAATAAAGCATTTTTAAGGACAGTTTTGCATTTTTTTTAATTTTGATTATTATTTTTTTTTTAGAAATGATATTTTGCCTAAAAAGAAAAAATAAGTCTATTTTAAAAATCCATTTTTACATTTATTTAAAGTAATATTTTGCCTAAAATGAAAATAATGCCAATTTTAAGGACAATTTTTTTTTCATTTTTGCTGCATTTGTTTTTTTGTTTGTTTTTGTTTTTTTACAAATTACATTTTGCCATTTTTGCATTTTTCTACACGTTATATTTTGCCTAACAAGAACATAAAGCCATGTTAAGAACAATTTGTACATTAATTTAGCATGTTTTAAATATTTTGCCAAAAAAAAACTATTTTAAGGACCCTTTTTGTATTATTTTTGCTTTTTTTTTTAAATAAAATTATATTTAACCTAAAAGAAAACAAATATATATATTTTATGGACCATTTTTGCAGTAAAGAATCTTTAAAATTATATTTTGCCAAAGGAAAGTATTTTTGTTTTATTTATTTTTCAAATTATATTTTCCCTGTTTTTGCAGTATTTTTTCTCTCTCTCTCTCTCTCTCTCTCTCTCTCTCTCTCTCTTTTGAATTATATTTTGCCTTAAAAATCTTAAGGACCATTTTTGCTTTATTTAAATTTTTTTAAATTATGTTTTGCCTATAAAGAAAATACAGCCTTCTTTAAGGACCACTTTTGCATTCTTTTTGCATTCAATTTATGCTAATGTGATGCTGCAGGTTTGCTAGTCACTCTTTTCATAGACAAAACTAAATTTGGGGGATTTTTGTGTGTTTTTCTTTCTTTTGAGAATAAAGAATAAAAGCAGCTTTTCTTCTACAAAACATGTTTTGATATTATTTCTGACCCTTTTTGAGCCTATTGGAAACCATGTAAATGTTGTTTGATTGTAAGGGAAAGTGTTTGAAGGTTTTCAGTCAGACTGATGTTTAGGGCGTCCGGTGGAGCCGTATTGTCTGGCGCGGCTGATGCCAGCTTCAGTGCCTGGCTGCTGAGCCGCTCCACATCATGTTTGGAGGTTTTTGTGGCGTTTGGATGTTCAGACATGCAGTCCACGCCTGGGAAAATAGATGTTGACGTGAAAGAAATGTTCTCCTCCATTATATTTGTGGACAAATGTGTTGCCACACCCGCGTCAGCTGCCATTAGGACGGCCTGTGAAAGTATTAGAGGCTTTATGTCCATCCATCCACTGAACACAATCAACTCTAGTTATAAATCCAAAAACTAATTTATGTGAATTTGAAAAAAAAAAAAAAATTTTAATTATTGAGTGTAAACTCGAAAATAATAATAAGAAAATAAATATTTAGAAATTATATGTTGCCTGGAAAAAAAAAACATATTTTGCATTTTGTTTTAGAAATGATATTTTTCTTAAAATAAACGTTTATTTTAAGGACCATGTTTGCATAATTCTTTTTTTGAAAGCATATTTTGCCTACATTTAAAATAAAGCCCTTTTAAGGACCTTTTTTGCATTATTTTAATTATTATTTTGTATGTTTTTATTAGTTTTTGCCTAATAAGAAAAAAATAACGGCTATTTTTAGGAAATCTTTTGCATATTTGTTTTATTATTTTTTGCCTAAAATTAAAATAAGGACGATTTTAAAGACAATTTTTTCATGTTTTAGAAATTACATTTTACCTAATAAGAAGCCTATTTTAAGGACCATTTGTGCATACTATTTGTATATATATATATTAGAAATTACATTTTGCATAAAAAGAAAAAAATAAAGGCTATTTTTAGGAACATTTTTGCATTTTTGTATATATTTTTTAGACATTATGTTTTGCCTAAAAAAAAAAAGAAATCGATTTTTAAGAAACATTTTTGCATTATCTGT
>NW_015552635.1:73272-81184 GCF_001515605.1 Sinocyclocheilus anshuiensis | reverse complement strand
TTTTTTGATTATTTGTGTTTTTTTTTTTTTTTTTTTTAGAAATTGTATTATATTAATTATATTATATTGCCTAAAAAGAAAGTGAAGCCTATTTTAAGGTCCATAATTTTACATAATTTTTTTAGACATTATATTGTGCCTAAAAAAATTATCAATTTTAAGGACCATTGTTGCATTCTTTTTTTTTAGGAAATATATTTTTCGCCCAAAAAGAAAAGAAAATAAAGCCAATTTTAAGGACTATTCTTCGATTTTTATTTTTTACATTTTTTTTAAATGAAGCCTATTTTAAAGACCTTTTTTGCAGATTTTTTATTTTTATAAATTATATTTTGCCTAAAAGAAAAAAAAAGCTTATTTTAAGACCATTTTTGCATTATCTGAATGCTGCCGCACTTGGGAACGTTTTTTATTTTGGGGTGAAATGTGAGCTGGACATGTTTCCCGTGAGACCTCATGATCAATCGTATGAATGTTTTCAGCTGTTAACCAGATTAGACAAAGACAGTTCTTCCGTTGTCTGCAGGTGGACTATCAGCAGCTATTAAAAATCAAACAATCTTCTCTGTTTCCTATGGTTTGTGTGTTGTGACAGATGCCATGCTGCTTGTGGCGGAGCGTCTGGAGGGACCCTTCAACATCGAGTTCGTCATGGAGCCCATAGATGTGAAGATATCCGAAGCCATCATGAACATGCAGGAGAACAGCATGCAGCTCTCCTATCAAGTATGTTCGCTAGTTCCCGTCCATAATCATCATGTTGGGATATCACGTCTTGAACAAGCAAGCCTAGAATTTAGCGATCTGTGGCTTTCGCTGGCTTCAGGTCCAAACCCGAAGCCTCTCATCCCGCTTCCAGTCTTATTTTTAACAGCATAGTTGCGGATGGTCAGAAATTTGTAGCTCGGCACTCGGGCCAGTAAATGTGTCTCCTGCATCTCTCTGCATTTCTGACGCAGCCACTAATTGCAGTTTTTGGAGAAGAAAAAATGGCAAAGCGTGGTTTAACTGCCGTTATTCGGCCCCCTCACGGGATTTCAGCTTCTTGGAAAAGCTGAAGGTGATGTGTGTCATTTTTCGGAGGTTAAAATACTTTATTTTATTCCCTAATATGCAGAGACAAGTACAAGTAAACCATTGGTTTTACATGCCAAGTCCATTTAAAGTGAGCTTGTGAATGTGAAAAGTTGATTCAAATTTAGTATCATTTGGTATACTGTTGTTATTTGTGTTAATATTTTGAGTTAGATTTTATTATATTTTAAAATTTTACTTTAAGTTTTAGTAATTTTATTGTTTTGGTTTAACGTTTATTTTTTAGATTGAAAAAATGTTTTGTTTATTTTTTAAATTAATGTTTGTTTATTACTTTGTTTATTTAGTTTTAGTTATTTTAGATTATTTTATTTCAGTTAACATTTATTTTATTTCAAGTAATGAAAATATATATAGTTTTAGCTTTAGTTTTAGCTTTAGTTAACATTAATAACCCTGGCCATGGCACCAAAAAATATATAAATTGTTTTCTGATATATTTATAATAAAATTCACCTAAAAATACATTTTTCTCTTGTATATTAATATGGAAATTCACCTACGTTCTCTTATATATTCATATACATTTTCACCTAAAAATATACATTTTCACGTATATATTAATATACAAATTCACCTAGAAATATACATATTCCTCTTATATATTCATATAACAATTCACCTAAAAATGTTTTCCTCTTATATATTCATATAATGTTATCAACTAGAATATACATTTGTTCTCTTATGTATTCATATAACAATTCACCCCAAAATATATATTTTTCTTTATTTATTCATGTAAAAAAAATTCACCTAAAATATCAATTTTTCTTGTATATATTCATATAAGAATTCTCCTAAAAATAGTTGTTTCTCTTATAAATTCCATTTATTCATATATAAATTCACCTAAAATATTGTTTTCTTTTATGTATTCATATAAAAATTCACCAAAAAATATACATTTTCTTTGTATTTATTCATATAAAAATTCACCTAAAAATAAATTATATCTCTTATATATTCATATAGTAATTCATCACATTTTTTTCTTTTACTTATTCATGTAAAATTTAACCTAAAAATATACATTTTCCTTTTATATATTAAAATACAAATTCATCTAGAAATATTAATTTTTCTCTTATGTATTCATATAAAAATTCACCTAAAAATATAAATTTTCCTCATATATATTTTTACATAAAAATTCACCTAATTTTTTTCTCTTATATATTCATATTTAAAATCACCTAAAAATACATTTTTCTCTGATATATTCAAATAAAAATCCACCTAAAATATACATCTTCCTCTTATGTATTCATATAAAAATTCACCTGAAATCTTGATTTTGCTTTTTTTTTTTAAATGCATTGGCATGTTCGGAATCAACTACCCAAATGTATTTAGAATATTTATATTTAAAGCCAAAATGTTAACAAATATGCAAGATTAGAACTTTAAGAACTTTAAATTTAAGAAACTGTAGAACTGGTCGTTCTATTGTGAATGTAAGGGGCAACATTTCCCCCTCGATGTCTGTGGTGTTTACGGCTCTGATTTAAAGCCACGAAATAACATGCGGTTAAGAATGAATCTGATTTTAGGCACAATAGATCCAGCGAAGTTGGACGTGACCATATTGTTTTCCTTGTTGGAGTGCGAATAGTTCTGGAGAGCGTCCGTGTTTGTCTCTCTCCGTTCAGCCGGATGCAGAACTCGTTCTCTCCGTGTAATTGCAGGTTTTCCAAGGCTGTGGACAGCCGAAGGCTTCAGGAATGAGCAGGTCGGCCCGCGGCGTCTCCGACACGTTCAGCGGCCGCTTCAGTCCCTACAACCCCGAGGAGCTTCCGACCGCCGCGGCTGCCACTCGACTGGACCGCCTGGTAAGAGCAAATCTACCGTGATCAGACTCAAGGACCTGCGGGAAACACGGGCTCCGTGTCAAAACCTCCCGAGCTGCCTTACTGTCTGCCGCCTACATAGGCACCCTAACTGACACTTTAGTTCCAAAGATCGGGCACTGTAAGATTTTTGTTTAAGAAATACTTTTATTCAGCAAGGATGCATTGAGTAAAAGTGACAGTGAAGACAATTATAATGTTACAAAAGTTTTCTAGTTCAAATAAATGCTGTTCTTTTGAACTTTCTGTTCATCTGTGAATCCTGGAAAAATAAACGTGTCACAGTTTCCAGAAAAATATGAAGCAGCACAACTGTTTTCAACATTGATAATAATAATTCTTTAATTTAACCTTGCACACCTTTTGCCTTTGAATCACATCTGTGATGTCTTCAAATACTGCCTAGGTAGGCAGCACACTAGGTTTTGAGACAAAGCCATTATTTGTAACCTTCTTCAAGCCGCTGATTGAAGCTGACGGCAGACACTCGTTCACACTGAATTCACTGAAGTCTTTTCTCTTGACCTTTAGTGAGGACTTCCAATTGATTAGCTTTTGCTGGCATATTGACTGCTACATGATAGTTATCAAGGTTTATACATATATCTACAGTGGGGTCCAAAAAAATCTAAGCTATATGTTTGATTTTTTGAAAGAAGTCTCTTCTGCTCACCAAGGCTGCATTTATTTGTTTAAAAATACAGTAAAAACAGTAATATTCTGAAATATTTTTACAATTTAAAATAGCTGTTTTCTGTGTGAATATCTGTTAAACTTTAATTTATTTCTGTGAACAAAAGTGTATTTTCAGGATCATTACTCCAGTATTCAGTGTCACATGATCTTCAGAAATCATTCTAATATGCTGATTTGCTGCTCAAAGAACATTTCTGATTATTATCAATGTTGAAAACAGATGTGCTGCACAATATTTCTGTGGAAACCGTGATTCATTTTATTTTTTCAGGATTCACAGATGAACAGAAAGTTCAAAAGAGCTCTTGTAGAGTTTTGTAACATTATAAATGTTAAATACTGTCACTTTTGATCAATTTAATGCACTCTTGATGAATAAAAGCACTAATAACTTAAAAACAATTTATATATATATATAAATAGAAGGAAACTAATATATATATATATATACACACAAAATGATATAAAAAAAACAATAAAAAAAAAACAATGTGCTCTCAGACTTTTGGACCTCATATCCAGTGCATTTATTTCTCTCCTCTCCTTCTCTCTTTCTTTCTCCCTCTTTTAAATGCTTGCCAGAGGATTGTGTGGAAAGTCATGCAACACAGTGTAAGAGTTGTCTGCTGTATATTTCCCTGCTCAGTCTGTCAGCGCTGCTTCACTCGTATGCAGTGCGTCTCAGATATGTTTCAGAGGAACAGATGATCTTAGAGCCGCTCATCAGGTGCTTTCTGCTCGTCTGTATATCAGCACTCTTTATCACAGACTATTCATACATATGGTGTCATGTATTATCTCGCACAAATCTAGTGATTTAAAACGTATCTAATCAATAAATGGTAAAAAGTCTCTAAATACCTGTTATATTAAAGTTGAAGTGTGTCGTCATTTTTGTGGTGCTTCACCTTCAAGTATAATGTGTTTTTAATATTCAGGCCTCTTTGATGAAGTACTTTTTTTGTAAACCATTCAACATGAATTAAATGCAACAATTTTCTTAGACTTTTATGTAAGAATGGTTTCACGGACGATTTACACAGAAATTTGTTGTGGTCGTGTTAGGGTTATTATAATAAAATAAAAATAAAATCATAAAAAAACTTCCTTTACCTGAAAAAATAAAAATAATAATAAAAAAATAAAAAAATAAAAAAATAATAAAATAAAATAAAATCATAAAAAATAAATAAATAATAAAATGAAATAAAATAAAATAAATAAATAAATAAAATAAAATTCGGGAAATTTTTTTTATGAAAACTTTGACATTTAAAAAAACTAAAATAAATAAAAATGACAAAAGCACACAACAAACTACTAAAACTAACTAAAATTAAAGTGAAAATGGAAAATTTTAAAATAAAAACTTGAAATAAAATAATTCTTACCTGAAATAATATAAAATAAAATATGGGAAAACTTTACATTTATTTTGTATCAGCTAGTTGCCAAGGCAACAATTCTCATTTTCTTTTTTTTTTTGCTTAATATGCTAAAATAATTAAAACTAAATCTGAAATAAAAATTAATAAAAACTATCTTATTATTTACATAAAAAACTAATAAAAATTACAAAAACACACAACAACAAATTATTAAAGCTTTAACTAAAATTATAATAAAAATGTAATAAAATAAATCTAAAATTCTAAATTAAAATAATTACAAAATAAGCTGTAATAAAATCACTAAATACTATAATAAAATACTAAAATAACACTGGGTTGTGTCTTGAAGCATGTAATTTCACACAGATTGCAATTCCATTTAGTGCCACTAGTGGCATTAAAATGACATGCGTGCATGTTGTGCATTAATATACCATAATATTTTTTGTTAATGCATTATATACCATATTATTTGCACTCAAACTTTTCTTTATCTAAAATTCAGAAGCTCATTTTAATGGTCATTTACACATGGCAGTGCCTGGCTATATTCACCTGTGTATTTCATGCGTTCAGTCAGTCGATCAGTTCAGCTAGACTAGAGAGTCTGCGCTCCATTCATACTGTATTGAGGGGATTCAGAGAAAGGCGTATGTGAGCGAGTCTCTGAGGAGGTGCAGCGTTACGCCACATGATGTCTGATTCCTCCAGTGCGTTTGCTAATGGCTTCAGGTCCTCGAGGGCTGAGGCCAGTACTGATCTGACTGGATCTGCAGCTCCAGATGCTCCACCCAAACATGAGAAGTAGAGCTCTAATCAAAATAATAACACGATATGCTGATCGATCAATACAACTGATCACATTGAATCTCATATACCAATATCTGCTGAGAAAAGACATTGTTGTGGCAAACAAGCAAATCAGAGAGTGACCTTAATTGTCAGTATATTAGTGGTTATTGTTTAAAGAATAATATAGATATAGATATAAAATTTTATTTAATTTCTGTTCATTTTGAATTTTTTTTTTTTTTTTCCTTGTCATTTTAATTTTAGTTAAAGTTTCAGTAATGTTTTTGTGTGTGTGTTTTTGTCATTTTTATTAGTTTTTAACTTTTAAATGTTTTTATAATGTTATATATAAACATATAATGTTTATATACATACATATAATGATTTTGGTAGCAACAAACTCTAATATATATATAGACACATAAATGAATGGAAATTAGATAAGTTGCCTTGGCAACTAGCTGAAATAAAATACGTTTTTTTAATATTTTATTTAAAAAAAATGTTTTAATTTATTTTAAATTACTAAAAAAAATATTTTTATTTTTTACATTTTCCAGTTTAATTTAACTTAAAGTTTTATTAGTTTTTTGCATGTGTTTTTGTCAATTTTATTAGTTTTTTATGTCAATATAGTTTTTATTTATTGTTAAATTTTTAACAGAATCATAATGAATGTATCGTAAATATTAAATATACATGTATGTTTATGTGTGTGTATATATATATAGACATTAAAATATTAAAATAAATATATTAATTCACACACACACACACACACACACACACACATATATATATATATATATATATATACACAATTTTCCTTTTGTTTTTGTTCAAATGTTCAAAAACATTTTTATTTAAGAGTTCTTTGTTCGGATTAGGACTCGTCAGTCATATTAATAAACTCAGTCAGCCCTCTCTTTGATGTGGAGTTTAGCTCGTTGCTCGATGGGAAACAGATTGAATCATTAGGATGCTTTATGAGTGGCATGAGAAATGGCTCTGGGTTTCTGTAACCTGATGTGCTCGTGTGCATTACGCTGAGCTCATGAGAGATGTAAGAGGTGGAAATGAATTGCACATGATGCTTGATTGGATCTGTGAGGCTCAAATCCAGATCTCTGCTGCTAATGTGGCGCCTCGTGTCGCCAAACTCAAGAAACTTAACACCGGCTTCCACAAACGGCAGCCACGCTCTCGTGAACATACTAGATAGAGTTGCAGAGGCTGTTTGTCTGGAGTTTATTTTTTGAGTGTTTTGTGATATTGTTGCTGTTGTAATTTACACGGGTTTAGTCAGTATGGCATCTACTTCAGCATTTTTTAACCTGCAAATGTTTCAACTGTCTTGTGGTCATTTTTCACAAATAGGGTACAAAATAAGTCCTGAAAAAATATTTAAAAAAATCTTTTTATTGTATTTAAATTTTTTTATTTCAACAAATAATCAGTGAAAGGAGGTGTTTTATCTTTTCAGAAAATCATTGATCATCCGATTCTGAAGGTCAAACGAAATATTACATGAGCTGCTTTGCATTATATTCATATAAAACGTTTGCAATGTTTGCAACCCACTTAAATTTTGGAGCATGTTTACGTACAGTTGTTTTTTCCCCCTAAACATTTAAATCAACTTTAAAATGAAGCAAATGGAGACTTTTTTATTTTTTCATTCATTCATTTAGAGGGAAAATCATGTGTTAACACTGCTACACACCAAATAAGGACATTTTTAGTAAAATTAATGTATTAGATGGTTTTATCTATCTATCTATCTATCTATCTATCTATCTATCCATCCATCCATCCATCCATCCATCCATCTATACATCTATCCATCCATCCATCCGTCCATCCATCCTCTATCCATCCATCCGTCCATCCATCCATCCTCTATCCATCCATCCGTCCATCCATCCATCCATCCGTCCATCCATCCTCTATCCATCCATCCATCCGTCCATCCATCCATCCACCATCCATCCATCCATCCATCCATCCCATCCATCCATCCATCCGTCCACCCATCCATCCATCCATCCATCCACCCATCCATCCATCCATCCATCCACCCATCCATCC
>NW_015552635.1:70310-70527 GCF_001515605.1 Sinocyclocheilus anshuiensis | reverse complement strand
TCCATCCACTATCCGTCCTATCCGTCCATCCATCATCTATCCATCCATCCATCCATCCTCTATCCATCCATCCATCCACCGTCCATCCATCCTCTATCCATCCATCCATCCATCCTCTCTCCTCTAATCCATCCATCCATCCATCCATCCATCCTCTATCCATCCATCCATCCATCCATCTATCCATCCATCCATCCATCTGTCTATCCATCCTTCA
>NW_015552635.1:69389-70293 GCF_001515605.1 Sinocyclocheilus anshuiensis | reverse complement strand
TCCACCCTCTATCCGTCTGTCTGTCTGTCTGTCTGTCTGTCTGTCTATCTATCTATCTATCTATCTCATCCATCATCCATCCATCCATCCATCCATCCTCTATCCATCCATCCATCCTCTATTCATCCATCCATTCCATCTATCCTATTCATTATATATTTATTATTTGAAAGGGAAATCATGTGGTAACTGCTGCACACAAAATGAGGATAGCTAAACATTAAACTTTTTATTGAGTTGAATTAATGCATAAGATCATTTTATATTTATGTTATTTATTATATTGTAATTTAATAATAATTCTTAATCATTTAAATAATTTTTAATTCTCAATTTTTTTTTTTAAATGTATTTATTCGTTTGTTTGTTTGTTTGTTTGAAGTCATTTGGTAACTGCTGCACACAAATGAGCTAAACATATTTAGAATCATATTTAGAATTGGATATATTCATTTAGAGTAGAAATAATATATAAAATTGTTTTATATTTATATTATTTATTATATGATATTAATAAATGAAAAAAACTAATTGTAACAATTTAAAATCATTTGAATAAATTAATTAAATTAAATTTAATTTAATTATACATTATATATTCCGTCCATCCATCCGTCCACCAACCAACCATCCATCCATCCATCCATCCATCTATTCATTATATATTTATTATTTGAAAGGGAAATCATGTGGTAACTGCTGCACACAAAATGAGGATAGCTAAACATTAAACTTTTTATTGAGTTGAATTAATGCATAAGATCATTTTATATTTATGTTATTTATTATATTGTAATTTAATAATAATTCTTAATCATTTAAATAATTTTTAATTCTCAATTTTTTTTTTTAAATGTATTTATTCGTTTGTTTGTTTGTTTGTTTGAAATCATTTGGTAACTGC
>NW_015552635.1:61737-69182 GCF_001515605.1 Sinocyclocheilus anshuiensis | reverse complement strand
AAAAAATGTGTAATAGTTTAAATTTTTTAAGTAATTTACTACAATGAATTGAATATCAAATGAACATCATTTAAATTTTTACATTTCATTTAAATTAAACATCATAATTACTTTAAAATCTTGACACTGTTTAACAGGCCAGAATCACAGAGGGACAAACATTTGATGTTTCAAACTACTAAACTACTTAACTACTTTTGTTAGATAAACCCTTGTCTAGTTTTATATAATATAGGCACAAATGCAATGCTTTATGCTTTAAAAATCCTTTTAAAAAGTCTTCCAAAAATATTGCAAAATACAGTTTTATGAAGTTAAGGATCAAATGCATTGATAAAAACATGATTTTCTGAAACACTAGTGGCTTAAAATAGTCCTGGAACACAGTTCAGGTCGTTCATCTTTTTTTCTGGCCGTGTTTTTATTTACTCAAGCTCAAATAGGCAGATATGCGTTATAGATGCTTGAGCATAATCATCACTTTCAGGACTCCCCACACAAAAGTAAACATGACGAGGTTAGATTTGTTCAGATTGTGTTTATTTAAAGGCATGTTTTGTGCTTTGCTGACTGCAGCCTGACAAACAGCATTGGCCAAACATTCATCTGTACGGCTGGAGCAGAAAAGAACCGATGTCTTGTTGTTTTTAGTCAGACGACTGATGATGTTCACTTCTACATCCACAGGACTCTGGAGCAATTATTGGCGTATAGATCTGCTTTTGAAGAGCCGCATGTACAGCAGACATTGATTTTCGTGTGGGTGCAGGTTAAAGACAGTGATTGTGAAATCTCACCAGCTTTATAATCTGAGCCTGATTTCACTGATTTTCTCTACAGATGAAGCTCTAGTGAATGCTGCTGCTGTTTTACACTGGACACATGTGGCACAATGTGACTAAAGAGGTCTATAATTTATGGAGGGATTGATCGATTAGCATGACAGTCGCAAACTCTTTACTAGTGACTATCTTTTACTGACCAAAAGCTACAGACAGGGAAAAATATCATTTCATTTTACACTTATATCACAGGACACTTGCAAAACATCAGCTACAAAAATGATTGATTTGTATTTATTTATGTTTATTTTTATTTAATTGTGTTTATATATTATTATTTATTCAATTTATTATTTGTTTTGATTTATTATTGTATATATTTATTCAATTTTATTTATTATGTTTTATTTAATTGTTTAAATATGTTTAATTCAGTTTTATTTATTTGTTTTTTAAATTTTTTTATTGTTTATTTGTATTTATTTTTTATATTTATTTAATAATTGTATTTATTTTTATTTTGGAATTATTTATATTTTTTAATTGCTTATATATGTTTATTTTTTCATTTATGTTTATATGTTTATTTATTCAGTTATATTTCTATGTGGTTTATTAATATTTATTTTATTTCAATATGTTTATTTTATTATTTATTTTATGTTTATTTATATTTATTTGTTAATTATTTGTTTTCATTTATTTATTTTCATTTATTATTTTTTATTTTAATTATTTATTTATTCATTCATTTATAATTGTTGATTTTATTTATTTATTTAATTGATTGATTTCTTTCTTCTTCTTTTTTTGTCTGAATGCCCGTCAACAGAGAAAGAGTCTTTTTGCCCTGGAAGGGTGTAGTTATGGCATCTTTCCAGCAGGGACTAACTAACCCATGCTAACCAGTCAAACCCTTGGTCATAATGTGGTAAAACCAGTCTACAGCGAAAATGAACAGACTACATATTTATGCACAGCTACATTATTTTCTTGCCTGTCTAAAATGATATTATTAAATTTTTTTATATATTTAAACAGCTTGTTCTAATATAAAGCTAATGTAATGTTTTTGTTGTTTGTTTCTAACCATGCGTACACTACCATTTAAATCTTTTTTGTCTGTAATTTTTTAAAATCTTTTTGAAAGAAGTCTCTTCTACTCAACAAGGCTGCAATAATTTGATCAATAATACAGTAAAAACTGTGAAATAGTATTACAATTTAAAATAACTGTTTTCTATTTGAATATATTTTAAAAAGTAATTTATTCCTGCATATCACAACGTAATATTGTTTGTTTCTGGCGTAGACACAATTTTTGTAGCTGTAAATTGTGGCGGGTGAATGTATCATGACTGTGAAATCGCTTCTCTGTGTGTATTTCCGTGTAGCTTGTATTGGAAGTTTTTCAGCTTTGAAAATATCTTGCTGTACTTCATATCTGTCAGTAAGCTAGTGAGGAGCATGGTCTCCATTATAAGACGTTTTTACATCTCAAGAAAGCAGACGATGCTTTCTGTCCTGAGGGGAGGTTTCCACAGCAATTACTCCAGAAGCAGCGTGGAGCTTCACTTTAATTAGCTTTATTTTACACAACGTCTCTGTGCTGGAAGCCTGGAGGATAAAGCAGAGAAACTTGAAACAGTTTCATCAATATACTATCATCTGGCGGTCGGATGATAAATTAGGACAGTCGTGATGAACGTTATGAGTGTGCGGTTTATCACCGGAAAATTAGTAATTAATAAAAAGATTGACATGACACTTATACTCTCCAGGGCTGCATTTGTTTGATCAAGAGTACAGTAAAAATTGTAAAACATTATTATTTGAATATAATTTAAAATGTAATTTATTTCTGTGATCAAAGCTGTATTTTCAGCATCATTACTCCAGTCTTCAGTGTCACATGATCTTCAGAAATCATTCTAATATGCCGATTTGCTGCTTGAGAAACATTTCTGATTATTATCAATGTTGAAAATACAAAGTCGTGCTGCACAATATTTTTGTGGAAACCATGAGACATTTTATTTTTCAGGATTCACAGATGAATAGAAAGTTCAAAAGAATAGCATTTATTTGAAATAGAAATCTTTCGTAACATTAAAAATGTCTTTACTGTCACTTTTTGATTTATTTAATACATCCTTGCTGAATAAAAGTATTATTTTAAATCAAAAAATGAAATCCTACCAATCCCAAACTTTTGAACAGCAGTGTATGTTGTCATGTTCAGCATTCAGTGTGGAATTATTAGGTTTTATGCTGCATTTCATTTCAATTCATTTCATGCTCCAATGAGTTAAAGTTGCATGATGATTAAATATGTGTCAGGTGTGTGGCTTTGGGAGTTTGTTGAGTTCTTGCTGTGAAAGACTTTCGGTCCTGCTGTATGACTTTAACTGTCTCATGGCAGCCGCTTCACCTTGTCACTTATCAAGCAGCACCAGCGGGAGTTAAAATGACCTCTGTGACCCACTAGAGATGCAACGACTACATATTATAAAGGATATTACAAACCAGCGCTGCTTTACTGTATTATTCTACTTATATATTTGGTCTTAAGGCAAGACACTACAGGTATGCACTGGTCAGTTTTGAGATTTTGAGCTATTTTACTTCCATTACATGTCTTCTTTCAGACTAGAAGAATAGAAGAAGAAAACATCTGAAATACACATTTAAGCTTTATTTTATTGCACTTTATCTATTTGCGTCTGTTGATTTCAATTACAGTACATATCTTTAAAGAGTTTTATCTCCACTTCAGGAGCACTTATACACATCAAAACTTACAGTTTTATTTCTGTCTATATTCTGAATGTTTTTATTGAGGGGTTTGTTCATATATCATTTGCTGGTTTTATTATTGAACTTTATCTATTTGCGTCTATAGAGTTCAATTACAATCTTAAAGGCCATTTTCTCAAAATGAGTTTGTTTCTTGACTTCAGCAGCACTTACATACACCAAAACTTACAGTTTTATTCCTGTCTATATTCTGAAGGATTTTACTGAAGGGTTTGTTCATATAATATTCAGACTGATTTTATTATTACACTTTATCTATTTGCATCTGTTGATTTCAATTACAGTACATATCTTTAAAGAGTTTTATCTCCACTTCAGCAGCACTTATACACACCAAAACTTACAGTTTTATTCCTGTCTATATTCTGAAGGATTTTACTGAAGGGTTTGTTCATATAATATTCAGACTGATTTTATTATTACACTTTATCTATTTGCATCTGTTGATTTCAATTACAGTACATATCTTTAAAGAGTTTTATCTCCACTTCAGCAACACTTATACACACCAAAACTTACAGTTTTATTTCTGTCTATATTCTGAATGTTTTTATAGAGGGGTTTGTTCATATATCATTCGCTGGTTTTATTATTGAACTTTATCTATTTGCGTTTGAAGATTTCAATTACAATCTTAAAGGCCATTTTCTCAAAATGAGTTTTTTTTCTTGACTTCAGCAGCACTTACATACACCAAAATTTACAGTTTTATTCCTGTATACATTCTGAAGGATTTTACTGAAGGGTTTGTTCATATTATATTCAGACTGACTTTATTATTACACTTTATCTATTTGCGTCTATTGATTTCAATTACAATACATATTCTTAAAGGACGTTTTCTTAAAATGAGTTTGTTTCTTCACTTCAGCAGCACTTACATACACCAAAACTTACAGTTTTATTCCTATCTATATTCTGAAGGATTTTACTGAGGACTTTGTTTGGATCTATCTTCTGTAAATGTATGCAAATTATTGCATATTTTATAAAAAAAATGTATAATTTGCATATTTAACATCACATTTAAAAAATTGTAATACAAAACAGTTGTCTTAATTTACTGTTATTAATCAGCTGGGGAAAGTATGGTACTGTTTGGACAAATGTAGTGTCTTGCCTTAAATGAGTAGTTCATTAATCAGTTTTAGGTGAAATGTTCCTTTAAACTGGATTATGGAGGAAGAGTTGTTGTTGAAGATATTTCTGTCATGTCTATCTCTCCATCGTTTCTGTCTATCCTTCTTTTTTCAGCTTTTTCTATCTCTGGCATTTAGTGATATGTTTGTTTTAAATGAGCTAGTAAAGTTAGTACAGTTAGTACTCAAGCCATATTGTCAGTAATGGTGCAATATCAGCTAAAAATTCCTTTCAAAGCAACTGGATATATTATAGATTTAGTTCATTTTTGCACTATTTCTATTTTTTTTTCTTACGTCTGGCAGGATCAGAAGTATGATGTTTCTTTAATGTAGGTCACACTAAGTCTGTACTTGTTAAATATTAAAGGAATGGTTTAGCCAAAAATAAAAACATATTTACGTTATGCACGCACTACATCATTATTAATATGACATGAGCACAAATGTAATAGCACGTGTAATAGCATCATTACCTGACTGATTTAATAAAGGAAGTGAAACACAGCTGTGTTGAGACTGAAGCACCTGTGCCCTCTAGTGCTGAAGGATGAGATCTGCATGCATGGTGTATTGATTTTTAAGTGCAATTCGGATCACTTTTTGAATGAAAATGAATATTGAATATTGAGTGATCAAAAAGTTGGATCTCATGATTTTTAAAAACCTAGATATATGAGGGGAATATTAAGTGTGTGATCTAGAAAAGTTATAGAAAAGTCATGGGAATTAATAAAATATTATAGAATCTTGTAGAAATTTTGATTTTATAATGAAAATTTTATAACGAATGAAAACAGTTTATCATTTAGAAATGGCTATTTTTAAGTTAAAAATAATAATAAAAAAATAAAGTCAAGTAAATTAATTGGTAATAAAAAGTGTAAACCCTTTCAATAACATTCAGTTATTGAAAAGAAGGTTATAATAGTTAACTAAAACTGACATTTTTTTTTTTTACTTGAAATCAAACAAACATTAACTGATACAATAAAATGTATTTTATTTAAAAAAAAATCTTATTTTATTTCAGCTATTTGCTAAAGCAACGTTTCTCATTTTCATTTAGTTTAATTGATAAAAAAAATATATATAAAAAACAAAACCAAAAATGAATAAAAACTATATAGACATTAAAAATGAGAAAAACACAACAAAATTAATAAAAATTTAATTGGAAAATTATAATTTCTCAATTATACCAAAATAACACAAATTTTAACTTCTGGAATTTAATTATTTTAATTATTTATTGTAATTTTTGTAATATATTGCCACTCCTAGTTTCTGTAAATAAAAAATGAGAAGCTGTATCATTACAACAGAAGTAGCAGAAATATCTTGATTGGCCTTCAAATATCGTCTTTGGCCGCTGATCTGAAGGCTTCTGCTTAAATGCTTGAAATTGGTTTTGTAGACTAATAAAAGCTTTATTTATAACATATGAAGTTTTTGTTTAAGGTTTTTGAGTCATATATATATATATATATATATATACATATATATAATTTATAGATTTTCCATTTGCAGTAATTCATAGTTATCATAGTTTTCATGTTGCTATTCTACAATCTTATAAATATAGTCATAATAAAGAATGAGTGGACGTGCCAAACTTGTGTCCAATGTATCTTTCTATACATTTGCTTTGTGTTCAGTGCCTTACAGTTGTTTCAACAGTCGTCATTATACCATCATCCAGGTGACTGACGTCAAGGAGAAGCTGAAGAAGTTCAGGAAGTTCTGGTCGTCACTTCCTGAGGCCTTCTGTCAGGAGGAAAATGTGGCGGCTGCAGAAAGCGCAGAGGACGACTGCTGGAACGGCCGTGAAAAGGGCAGGTAAAACATCTGGAATCAAGCATCTGTACGGCTGTGGATGTGTGGATACACTGCTCAATAGATCAGGACAGTTTCACATATGTGACCCTGGAGCACAAAACTTGTCATTGCCATAAGGGTCCATTTTTCAAAATTGAGATTTATACATCATCTGAAAGCGGAATAAATAAGCTTTCCATTGATGTATGGTTTGTTAGGATAGGACAATATTTGGCCAAAATACGACTATTTGAAAATCTGGAATCTGAGGGTGCAAAAAAAATCAAAATATTGAGAAAATTGCCTTTAAAGTTGTCCAAATTAAGTTCTTAGCAATGCATATTACTAATCAGAAATTAAGTTTTAATATATTTACAGTAGGAAATTTACAAAATATCTTCATGGAACATGATCTTTACTTAATATCCTAATTATTTTTGGCTATTGCTACAAATATCCCCCAGCGACTTAAGACTGCTTTTGTGCTCCAGGGTCACAAATCTACTTTTGAATGTGTACAGCTCTTATTGAGAAGATCTTGAGATACTGTTCTCAATGATCTCCTTATTTGTTTGTTTTGTAAAAGAGCTTATTGTACTGTGAAACATACTGTAACTTTCTGAACCCCAAAAAAAGACCATCTATTGAAATTAGTGGCTCATTCCAAACTTTACAAAAAATTCTTATTAAAAAGTATTATTATTATTGAATATTATTATATGACCCCTTTAACTAGTTGTGCTGAAATTTGTTTTCCATTATTGGATACCGTTCTTATGGGGAGACACTTGTGAGACCAAATTTGTAAATATTAAATTATTAATATATATATATATATATACACACACACACACACACACACACACACACACATATATACAGTATATAT
>NW_015552635.1:52516-61568 GCF_001515605.1 Sinocyclocheilus anshuiensis | reverse complement strand
GTACCCACTGTATATATATATATATATATATATATGTGTATGTGTGTGTATTATATTACGATATAATATTATATTATATAAAATGTTGAAGAAATGTTGCCTTATTGATAACTGTAATAAGTTTAAGTTGAAGCACTAGAATTACTAACTGGAAATTAAAAACTTAAACTGAACTAAAACTGAAATTAAAATAAATTAAACCCCAAAAAACTGAAAACGAATCAAAATGACAAAATCACGCATTCAAATTAAACGAATTAAAGTGAAAACTGGAAATGTAAAAATAAAAGCTAATTTAAAATATTAATGAAAACTATAACAGTATATAAACAATATTAAAATAATACTGGTATAATGTGTATTTACTGGCCAGACTTAATCTGACATGTTTGTATGTTTATTTATGCTGCACTATATGTGGTTTATTGATAACCAAAAATGTGCAGTTAGAAAGGAGATTGGGACAAATTTGAATATTATGCATTGAATTTGCACAACTACCGAGTTTTTTTTTTTTTTTCCAGATATGTCCCTGAGGTTCTGAAAGACGGACTGACCAATCAAGCGAATAACCCGGAGGTGGGTGTGGATATTTCCAGACCGGACACTCTGATTCGACAGCAGATCATGGCTCTCAGGGTGATGACCAACAAACTCAAGAATGCATATGACGGCAATGACATCTACTTTCAGGACTCAAGTAAGTCACGATGTGTTTGGACTAAATCACACAGCCACTACAGACATGATCTGCACTCATTCACCGACTGATTCTGTCATCTGTTTGATAGTATTCAGCACATAAAGTGCCTTTAGTATGATTTTTTAAAAACGTAAGAATACATTTTTATATTGTTAGTAATATTTCAAGATGAACACTTACTGGATTGAAGCAACTTAAGTTTACTTGATTATCCATACATTGCTTTTTAGAAAAAAATCACATTAAAATGTAAGTAACAAATAAGACCTTCAGGCTTTTGAGGAATGTTTATTTTTATGGCTCATATAGACTGATATTGTGAGAATATGGAGGAAAAAACAGCTCGGTTTTGTTCAGAGACTCAAACTGAGCAAAAATATGCAATTTGGAGCAGATGCTGATATTTATATGGACAAAAAGTGATGCAATTCTGATGCTTGTAATGTAAATCAATGAGATCTTTATAACAGTACAGCAGAGACTTACATAAAATGAGTAATATCTCCAGTAGATATCTCCTTAGTAAGATGATATTTCAAATATCCAAACATATAATGCGATGCAATCCAGTGCTGATTGAGAGCTGAAGAAATAAAGGCTCCTCCTCAGATGTGAGATGTTCTGGAGGCTTGTGAAGATCATTCCTCCGCTGAGGAACAGTGAAAGTAAAGCTTCTGGAAACAAACGCTCCTCAAAAGATCCTGAGGATCAGATTTGAGACTCTAAAACATGATTGATGGAGAATCAAGTAAAGCTGAGCTGCTTCAGTCCAGTAAGTGTTCATCTGGAAATATTACTATAGTTATTCTGACGTTAACTTGAGAAAAATTTGTAAAAATCAGAAGCACGAGCTGAAGGTGGACTTTTGGACAATTATACTAAAAGTCTAAAAGAGTATAAATCAGACAACAGAAGGCATGTAGTAGATTGTGAACAACAGGTTTAACATCAAAGATTGGATCATGTTGATCATTTAGAGGCCTAATTTTGAAAAATCAGATATGATGATACAGTAGGCTTTCACTGCTGTTTCCAGAGGGTATTATTAGTCTTGCATAACCAAACTTCTGACTTTTGGCATAAAATCTGGTCCAAAGTAGTTTTATTAAGTCAGATCTGGAAATGCATCACTGCTCGCTGCATAAGCTGACTTTTTGCCTCTCAGATGACGAGAGCAGCGGTTCTGGCAGCGGCAGCGGCTTCACTGAGACGAGCGTCACTGAATCAGACTCCTTCATCACTGACGCTCCCGTTCAGGAAGCAGAGAAAACAGATGAATCATCTTCTGCTTCCATCATCCACCCCAACCTGCTGCTGGTCTTCACCGCGCTGGCCTTGAAAGAGCACTGGAGATAGTGACCGCAGAGCTCCACACAGACTGCTTGTGTTTTATATCAGACTGGACCACTGATCTTAGCCGTCTGAAGACTTTTGAGGCCGTTCTTCCTGATTCAAAGATCACCGAGCGGAAGGTTTTGCATGATGGAAGATCTTCAAAAGGGTCGTAAGCATTTCAGTATAGTAGATTAAAGGAGTAGTTCAGCCAGAAATGAAAATGTGTTGAAACAAAGATGTAGTTGAGTTTGTTTCTTCATCAGATTTGGAGAAATGTAGCATTGCATCAGTGTCTCAGCAATGGATGCTCTGCAGTGAATGGGTGCCGTCAGAATGAGAGTCCAAACAGCTGATAGAAACATCACAAGTAATCCACAGCACTCCAGTCTATCAGTTCACATCTGGAGAAGACAAAAGCTGAAACAAATCCAGCATTAAGACGTTTTTAACTTTAAACCATCTCTTCTGGCTAAAATTTGAAGCCATAATCCATAATAACACTTCCTCCAGTGAAAAAGTCCATCTCCTGTTGTCTCTCACATCAGACTTGTAAACAGTGCTTGATCTGTGCAGATTTCTCTCCTGATTCAGACCAGACCACTTTTTCACTGGAGGAAGCGTTATTATGGAGTATGGATTTGTATTTTGACCAGAAGCAACAGTTTGAATTAAAAACATCTTAATCAGTGTTGGGGGTGTAATGCATTACAAGTACCGTGAGTTACGTAATCAGATTGCTTTTTTCAAGTAACTAGTAAAGTAATGCATTACTTTTTAATTTTACAAGAAAATATCTGACTTACTTTTTCAAATAAGAAACACCAGTTACTTTGTTTTTTAATTTATTGACTGACTGCTCTCTTGTCCTCATGTTGAGAGAAATCAGGTGCGAGTGCAGAGGTGTTGTGTGCGCTGTGTGAACATGATGTTAGCTCTAGAACATGCATTTATTCATCTCACTTGCACAAAAACAGATTCAGTATTCCTCAAAATTAATAAAAACAGTGAAATGCAAACTCAGAATATGACGCAAACCTGCAATAATTAAATATGTTAAATAACACAAATATCCTTTATGTATTTAATCCCTGTTTATTAACCAGTGTAACTGCTGAGCTTCAATTATCCAATTCAACTATACTAATAAGCAAAAATGACTTTAGATAAACATAACATTTGTGTTCCTGAAGAGTGTTAAACTTTCTTCTCATGCGTCCTATTCTTTGTGCAATCCAGAATGGTTTGAGCTGCGCCCTCTACTGTACAGATGTGCATTTACATTTCCTTCAGCCTGAGGCTTATTCATTTCACTTTTGGTTTGAAAGGGCTTTTACTTTTGCCAAAAATAGAACTTTTTATATTAAAAACAAACTTGCAAGCCCAGCCCAGATTAAAAAAGCAATGCAAAAGTAATGTAACACATTACTTTCTACAAAAAGTAACTAAGTAACACAATTAGTTTTTTAGGGAGTAATGCAATATTGTAATGCATTACTTTTGAAATTAACTTTCCCCAACACTGGACTTAATGATTGATTTGTTTCTTACAAACACGCAGCTTTTGTCTTCTCCAGATGTGAACTGATGGACCGGAGTGCTGTGGATTACTTGTGGATTATTGTGATGTTTTTATCAGCTGTTTGGACTCTCATTCTGACGGCACCCATTCACTGCAGAGCATCCATTGCTGAGACACTGATGCAATGCTACATTTCTACAAACCTGTTCCCATGAAGAAACAAACTCATCCTAATCTTGGATATCCTGAGGGTGAGTAAATCTTTAGCAAATTTTAATTTTTGGGTGAAGTACTCCTTTAAAGGCATAGTTCACCCAAAATGATTTACTTACCCTCATGCAAATGTGTATGCTCTTATTTGGAGATTGACTGTTAACGTAAAAGAAATAATGCATACAGATTCTTTAAAATGTTATATTTGTGTGTCCGCTGATAAAAATGTCATCATACAGGGTGAGTAAATAATGCCAGAACTGTGGGAACTATCCCATTAACTGCAACACATGTATCCTTTATATTTAGCAGATTATTAAGTTCTTCTTATGTATTCTTCTCACACATATTTTGAACATTTTCATGCTTTCTTGAAAATTGAAGAGAATATCTAGACTAATTTAAAAAAGATTATCTGAACAGGATCTGAGAAATTAGGGAAAATAAATTAATCTGCATCACATTTAGTTCTCATGCACATAATATGTTATTCTTGCATATAATATTAACACGTTAGTACTGCGATCATTTATGCAACACTAGCAAGTCTTCATATAATTGATTAAATCTGGTTGAACACACACTACCGTTCAAATGTTTGGGGTCAGTATGTTTTTTTTTAAAATAAATTAATACTTTTATTCAGAAAGGATGCATTAAATTGATCAAAAGTGGCAGTAAAGACATTTATAATGTTACAAAAAATGTCTATTTCAAATAAATGCAGTTCTTTTGAACTTTCTATTCATCAAAGAATCCTGAAAAATAAAATGTATCACAGTTCCAGAAAAATATTGTGCAGCACGACTGTTTTCAACATTGATAATAATCAGAAATGTTTCTTGAGCAGCAAATCAGCATATTAGAATGATTTCTGAAGATCATGTGACACTGAAGACTGGAGTAATGATGCTGAAAATACAGCTTTGATCACAGAAATAAATTACATTTTACAATATATTCAAATAGAAAACAGCTATTTGAAATTATAATAATATTTCACATTTTTACTGTATTTTGATCAAATAAATGCAGCCTTGGTGAGCAGAAGAGACTTCTTTCAAAAGCATATTACCACTATTGAAATGTGATTCACAGTATTCTGTTGGTGAAATCTTAAGCGAGTTTTCATCCCTTCAAAGAGTTTCAGATTTTGTGCCCTGTGTAATATATAAGAAATCATTTGCACAGTTAGTTTTTAATTTGCACAAGTGCTTAAGCAGTTTGTGGGGATATTTTTGTGTATATGTAGAAGATGGATGATTGTAGACAATAATACCATTCCATGGAAAGAAATATAGACTTGTAATACTGTACATGTATGTTTTTAATCATGTTTTCTACCTAAATGACCTGGATGGTAGTGTTTTGCGATAAATCCCTTATAAAACATCAGCTTCATGAAAGTCATTATTGAATCTGTCAGTGGAGGATTAAGGCTGACTGATTTATTATGAGTGCTATTTTTATATTTAGAAGATTTTAGTGTTACTTATTTCCAGCAAGTTTTCCGTTGCAAATCCTGCTATGCTTTTTTTTTTCTTTGCACTTTTCAGTATTAGTCTTATTAATATGTACACTTATGGTGCAAAAATCATATTCTTAATCAGAATTTTTGCAACAAAATATATATTCTTTAATCAAGAGTATTTAATTGAGACGCAAGATTGTTTTCAGAGAATGTACCTTGAGATGTTTGCTTTTCTTACCCCATTTACAAATAGTTTATTTTTTAAAAAGCATATAGCTCACTAAATTTTGTTAGATTTAATGGTTTAAGAAAGAAAAAAGTCAACTTTTTGCTGAATAAGTAATTTACTTTTTCTTATTTTTTGAAAACATGTCTTTGTTATCAATCTGTTGTGAAAATCTTGATTAAAGAGTATTTAGATTTTTTTACTATATATATATATATATATATATATATACTGTATATACACACAAAATGCTGCAAGATTGTTTTCAGAGAATGTACCTTGAGATGTTTGCTTTTCTTACCCCATTTACAAATAGTTTATTTTTTAAAAAGCATATAGCTCACTAAATTTTGTTAGATTTAATGGTTTAAGAAAGAAAAAAGTCAACTTTTTGCTGAATAAGTAATTTACTTTTTCTTATTTTTTGAAAACATGTCTTTGTTATCAATCTGTTGTGAAAATCTTGATTAAAGAGTATTTAGATTTTTTTACTATATATATATATATATATATATACTGTATATACACACAAAATGCTGATTAAGAAAGTGTTTTTTTTAGCACTTTTTACATTTTTATAGCGCTTCATGAGATAATGTACTGCTTTCAGCCCAGATTTTTTTAAAGAATGTAATTTAATGCACTTTGATATTTAGATGTGCAATGATCTTTGTTTTTATTAGAGATTTACATATATATATATATATATTGGGAAAACAAAGCTGAATTATAACAGTATTATAATCAGGACACAATTTAAAAATAAGCAATCATTGAAAGCACACAGTATAAGGGCTAGATTTATTGAGCTTTAATCATTTTGAGTTCAGTCTTGACTCAACTGGTGTGATTTTACTGAGAAATGCTCAAGTGACTATTTACAGTTTTCAAAAAATACTGAAGAAATGTCCTGGATATGTTACACAAGCTTCATTTGAATGTCATTCATCAGTTTCATCGTAAAACGCAGAAATCTCATTGTTTCTCTTTACATTTGTTAACATATCTTGAATAAATTCCTTTTCATATTCATGTTAGTCTATTAAAGACAGATTTTTGGTGTGTAAACATGAATTCATCAAACTTGTGCAACAAAAAAATATTTATTTATTTTTTATATTCCCTATTGCTGTTTGTAAAGATTTGTTAGCAGGTGAATCAAACTAAACTATTTTGCAACATTCACTTTGAATGTATTGTGATTCATATAAAAGCACCATGGAATTAATGTTCAAATCCTTCATTCATCTTTTACTGTTGTTTCTGTGATACAGCATTATGTCTCATTTCAGAGTGTATTAGAGTGAATGAGACACAAACACATCCGGAAATGGGTGGATTTGATATTTACTGTCTCAACCAAATATTCTTTGGCCTTTTTACTTATTTTTTGCAATTTTTTCCTCTAACATAAAATCAAATTTACTGGTTTTTTTTTTGTTTTTTTTTTCTTTAAATTGAGTATGTGATTTTCTAGAATCTGTGGTGTGAGTGTTTAACATGTTTGACAGAGTTCAGGAGTTTATTTACATTTACAGGAATAATTCGCCCTAAAAGCCAATATTTACTATGTCATTTCATCTCATATTTTTTTCTTTCAGAACAGACTGAAATTCAAGTTTTTCTTCATCGTTAATCTTCTCTGCCGCAACTCTCAAATCTCATTGTTTTCAATGATCGGTCACATGAATGAGATTTATGAGCTCCAATGGGCAGAAAGATATTTAACAGCCGATTTTAATCTCTTCTTTACATAAAGCATCATATGACTTCAGAAGACTTGAGCACGAGTCATATGTCAAATTTTATTTTGGGGTGAACTGTTCCTTTAAAACTAATGGCACAGACATTTGACTTTTACCATAGCAAAGGAAAAATGTATTTGTAATGTAGAAATATGAAAATTATGTTTACAGTAAATTATTAAACTTTTATTAAGAACATGTACACATAACAGACAAAAATGAGGCCAATATTTTCACTTTTTTATTATTAATCAAAGATATACGCTACTGTTCAAAAGTTTGGGGTAAGATTTTCTTGAATGCTCAGCAAGGCTGCATTTATTTGCTCAAAAATACTGTAAAAAATTGTGAAATATTATTACAATTTAAAATAACTGTTTGCTCTGTGAATACATTTTAAAACGTAATTTATTCCTGTGATGCAAAGCTGAATTTTCAGCATCATTACTCCAGTCTTCAGTGTCACATGATCTTCAGAAATCATTCTAATATGCTGATTTGCTGCTTCAGAAATATTTCTCATTGATGTTGAAAACAACGTTGAAATGCATTTATTTGAAATAGAAATCGTTAGTAACATTATAAATGTCTTTACTGTCACTTTTCATCAATGTAATGCAATGCATTTAATGATGAATAAAAGTATTAATGCCTTTAAAAAAAAAAAAACTTACTAAGCCCAAACTTTTTAACTGTATTGTATTTAAAAAATATGTGTTTTCATTTGCATGTTCAAGTGCTTTCTATACATTTCATGGCGGCTGATACAATTCAGCAGACCCGTTGAATCATTGCTCCTCTCTAACCATCAAAAGAGTTTGTGATTTACTGCATTTTTCAATCATCTTCATTTGTTTTGCTCTGCATGCACTGGATCTGTTCCAAAACCTCATGAACTGCCTTGCTGGCCTGCATTTCAGGGCATGAGGGTTTGGGACAGAGCCGCTGATGTCTGAAGCGTGTGGATGTGAATTACGCTTCCTCTGTGTATTTAGTGGTGGTGAACTCTGCATTCAGGAGAGGCTCGAACTCGCGCTTTCTCCTCTGCTGCACGTATAGCACCGACAGGAGCAGCAGCAGGAGCAGCCCGAGGAATATTCCTCCCAGTGTGCTGCCCAGCAGAAACATGGCCGGTCTGTTGTCTGTTTCTGGGAAAACACACACACACATGTATACTGAAAGATCACCTACCGAACATGTGCATCATACACCTGGTGGCATGTTTATTCAGAGTCACGATCATATTGTTAAACGAATAGTTGAGCCAAAATGAAAATTCTGTCATTACTTATTCACCTTCATGTTGTTCCAAACCCATATGGTGTTATATTTATGTGGAACACAGAATTTTTGACTACATATGGAAGACTGTTTCCACCACGGAATAATAATAAAAAAATAAGATAATCTCACAATTCAGACTTCTTTTCTTGCAATTGCAATATAAACTCATATTGAGATAAAAACTCATAATTGCGAGATATAGACGCAGAATTTTGAAAAATGTTCCTTAATTTCATTTAATTTCAATTGCGAGACAAATAATTGCAGAATTGAATATATTTCTCACAATGTCCATGTTAACATTTTACTATTCTGTTTTTTTCCCCCCGCCATGAAATATAAAAGCTAACTTGGAATTTTTTATCTCACATTTCTGACTTTTTTTTCTCAGAATTACGAGTTTATATCTCAAAATTCTGAGTTACATTTTTTTTTTCTTTTTTTTTTTTTTTTACACAGAATTGTGAGAAAAAATAGCAAGAATCTGTTAAATGGATAAAAAGTGATAGTAAAGACTTATATTGTTAGAAAAGATTTCTATTTTGAATAAATGCTG
>NW_015552635.1:41457-52402 GCF_001515605.1 Sinocyclocheilus anshuiensis | reverse complement strand
TTTTTTTTTTTTTTTTTTTTTTTTTTTTACACAGAATTGTGAGAAAAAAATTCTGAATCGTGAGATGAAAAAGTCGCAATTACCTTTATTTATTTATTATTTTTAATCTCATGGCAGGAACTTGCATAGCATTATCGCATAATGTGGATCGATCAGTTCCGAATACGTTTGAAAAGCCACGTTTTCGGCTCTCCGTCCACACTAGCGTATTGAAGCGTTATCCAAAATTCATAAACCATCATTCTTATACTAATAGCGTGAAAACTTTATTATGTCTAGTCTCTGTCGTCTCAGTGAGCTTTAATTCCGTTTTACGCATGCGCAATAAGATGATTTTTTAGCGCTTCAGTGTGGACGAGAAACTTTTGGAAAACGTTTGAAAACGCATTTTGAAAGGAAAACACCGTTTTCAAATATATCCGGATTAATTTATCTTAATTTATTAATAATTAATTTATCTATGCACCTGTTTTTACACAGTGATGCACCAAAATTTCGGCAACTGAAAACAACATCAAGAACACTTTGCAACGGGAGAAACAAACCTTTTCAAAGCTTTGAACAAATTTGAAAAATTTCTGAACAAATTGCTTCGATTCACTACTTCGAAGCGCTCAAAACTCCTCACGCTGGTGACGCCTGCTGGTCAAAACGGTGTAAATGCAACTAAAACTCAGGCCAAAGACGCAAAACAGCTTTTACAAATCCATTGCAAATGTTTCATTGAAAGTGTAATGTATTAAATGCACTCGCATGATTTATGGGTTCACAGAGATCATCGGCCCCCAGCGGCGAGCCACAGACCTTTTTTTTTTTTGTTGTTGTTGTTGTTTTGACGAGCCACTGAAATTTTGAAACTGCTATGTAATGAAGACGAAGCCTAGTTTACTGAAATCACGTGACTTTAGCAGTTTGACACGCGCTCCGAAGCACTGCTTCAAAACAAACAATTCTCAAAAGTTTCAAAGCTACGAGAATATTCGGCCGAAACAGTTTTGCGCTTCTCAGTGTCTATTTCGTGGATAAGCTACAACAGCTAAACATATCAGCTGTGTGGATGCTAGGGCTGCTTGACGATATCGATTTGCCGTTTAGAATCGATCATTTGGACGATCATTTAATCAATGCTGTTTAATCTATGAACAAAACTTCAGTAGGCTAATTATTTGTAGCGCACTTGCCATCCGATAATGACAATAAGCTTGGTCTTTGAAACAAAGTCTGAGACTTCAAATTCTGTCAATTTTATAGCTAAAATCAAACAATAAATGTGGTTTTGACGCTCTTTTAATGTGTCGTGACAGATCGCTGTAGCGCTTCGATCGTCTATTTCTCTTTACGTTACTACAACGCGAAATAAACATGAATGAAAATCAGAAGGTGTTGAACGAAACAGAACAACTTACTGAAATGTATCGCTCAAGTAGTGTTTCAACCGCGGGAAGACGTCGAAACCGCTTGTAAACAATGTAACGTAACGTTACATTTACCTCAGAAAAGCCATTCAGTATATTTAGCTAAATGTATTGCATATTAATTTTATTTATACTTAACCTGCAGTTGTCTTCATTATTACATGTTTGAATTAATCTGTCATGAAAACTTGATTTAGCCACCATTTAAATATTTATATTTCAACAAGAAATTGGGGTAGAAACATAATAATATCATTAAAACGTTGGTAAAACGCTAACATTCATTAAAAACTGCCTTATGCGCACTTTAAAGGTTTATATGCAACTCAGTGTTGACTATTAAAAGAGTGGTTAACAAATTGATTATTAAAAACACTTTTTTTGTTTTTGTAAAAAATAATTTCGGTGCATTACTACTTTTACACACAGTTCAAAGTGACCAATGTTATGGTGCCTTTATGATGTTTTTAGTCTTATTTGGAGCTTGACAGCTGTGGAGTGTTCTTCAAAAAAATTCAGCATATGGATTATTATGGGTAAGTAAGTACTGATAGAATTTGCATTTTTTGGGGTAAATTATTCCTATAATATACTGTATGCATTGACAGCATGTTTGTTGTTACCTTCAAGTTCAACGGCATAGGAATAGCCCAGCTGTTCAGATGTGATGTAGATCTCCTCATTGGTCACAGGTGGGAAAAAGGGGACCATGTTATAATGCCGGTTGTGTCCAATAGGGGCCATCTCATCCGGCAAGCTGGCATTTTCGCTGGAACGTCTCATCCATTCCTCAAATATGGCATCGGTGAATGCATGAAGCACCTGTTCGGCCGTAAGTGAGAACATGTCTTTATCCAGAATCAGAACTCATGTAGACTGAACACCGTGATGTTACTGTCATTTAATGTTTCTTGTATGTTACCAGAAAGATTGGGTCGTTGGCGGCAGAGTGGGACAGAGCACTGGTCCCATTGAGGAACAGGTGAACCAGGTTGTGCAGATTGGACACAGAGCTGTCCAGCTCACCGTCTGGCTTGTCGTATCCTTCCAGTGCGTTCCTTCAAGGAAAGGTAGAACTAAACTTTGTAGACACATGCATTTTCTGTAAAGCTGCTTTGAAACAGTGTGTATTGTGAAAAGTGCTATACAAATAAATTTGAATTAAATTAAATAGAATTGAACTTCAAAACTAATTCACAGACATCAACTTAACACTGTAAAGCCTGAATTATGAAAAAAATTGTCCAAAATAACAAAATTCCTATTTTAAAATGGAATACTTGAAATATTTAAAAAAGTTTGCATACGTGTTTTATGTTTTTATTTACATTTACATTTACATTTAGTCATTTAGCAGACCAACTGAGAGCAAGGCAGTCTCGGTCGAATGTCCACTTCTGAAGTTAGATTGGTTGCTGTCCAGGAGGTTGTTCTGTGTGAGAAAGGCAGAGACTTGGTTGAACACAACTCATTCAAGTGTTTTTGCAATGAAAGGTAGAAGGGAAACTGGTCTGTAGTTGTCTAAAAGAGTTGGGTTAAGAATGGGTTTCTTAAGAAGTGGGGTTATACGAGCCTGTTTAAATGTTGAGGGAAAAACACCAGTGTGAAGGGATGTGTTAATGATGTGAGTGAGTGCAGGTACAACGGCAGGAGAAATGGATTGAAGGAGATGAGATTGAATAGGATCAAGCGGACAAGTAGTATAGGATGATTGGAAAGGATGAGTTTAGAGACTTCTGCCTCAGAGAGTGGAGAGAAGGATGAAAACGAGTGTATGTTTGCTGGTAAGATGTGTTTGACAGTTTGTGGTGTGGCAAATTGTGCACTGAGGTTTGTAATTTTATTAATGAAGAATGTGAATGTTTTATAGGATTTTAAAGCTCATATAGTATGATATAGTGAGAATATGGAGGAAAACACACTCAGTTTTATCCAGAGGCCCAAAATGAGCAAAAATATGCAATTTGGTGCAGATGCTGATATTTATATGGACAAAAAGTGATGAAATTATGATGCTTGTAATGTAAATCAATGAGATTTTTATAACATTATACCAGATACTTACATAAAATGAAATAAATATCAGCCGTTGCTCTATATCTCCAGTAATATGTCTTAGTAATAATGCAGTTGCCCCTCCGCTAGATCCGCCCCTGCGTTGAGGAACAGTGAAAGTAAAGCTTCTGGAAACAAACGCTCCTCAAAAGATCCTGAGGATCAGATTTGAGACTCTAAAACATGATTGATGGAGAATCAAGTAAAGCCCAGCTGCTTCAGTCCAGTAAGTGTTCATCTGGAGATATGACTGCAGTTATTCTGACCTTTACTTGAGAAAAATCAGTAGATTTGACGCGTGAAGCACGAGCTGAAGCTGGACGTTTGTACAATTACACTAAAAGAGCTTTGACTGGACAAAAAACTCTAAACTATCTATCAGACGACAGAAGGCATGGAGTAGATTGTGTGCAACAGGTTTCACAGCAACATTTTGAACATCTTAATCATTTAGAGGCCTTAGACATTTTCGTATCAGTTATCAAACAGGCTTTATAATGTTATGGGATTTAGATAATGGTTAGTTTTGTTCTTTCAGGCAAAATTAATTATTGTGGTTAAAAATGACTTATATTGTGATTAGGATTTTGGTTAATAATTATATCATTGGATCATTGGTATCACTGGATTTATATCATGGATAGACATAGAATATATCTACTTATTATTATAAAAATGTTTTAATACTCCTTTTGAAGTTTGACATTATAAATAACCTCATTTGGTTTTGCATGGAAGAAAGAAAATAAGAGACTGACAAGATCTGAGAGTGAGCAAAACATGACTAAATGTTTATCTTTAGATGAACTGTTCCTTTAAGACTGTGTTTTTGACCACGTGATCGACTGCATTACCTGAAGCTGAAGCTGGAGTTGGTGAAGTACGGTGGACTGTCAAAGTCTCTGAGATTCAGGCAGCTTCTGACGTCGTTCATGGTTGGTAAAGTCACGTTAGTGCTCTCCATGACTCCTCTGCGCAGAGATCCCTCGCTGGTCCCGTTACACAAGGTCACCAGACGATTATACTCATCCAGACTGAAAGGAAAAGATGTTACATGCTGGCATGATTCTGGATCAGTGTGAGCAGCAGGAGCGATGTAGTAGTTTTTGAGTAACTGGAGACGGAGGGTGTGTCTCATTCTGCTCCTTAGTTCAGTAGTAAGTGCACTACTCAGGGAGTCACTCATGTTTTGACCTGATCCCATTGTAAAAATACCGGTGCATTGAAAAGATGGTTCTCTAGTTCCCTAAAAATCAAGTCGTGGAAAGACAAGTCCAATGTCAGTTTACGAAGATTAAATCTTAAAACGTGAATTGTTGTTGGATGATATTATATTTGTTAATTTATGTATGTTCTGCAATTGTTATATTTATATAGTAAGCAATTTGTTTCTTTCCATATAAATTTATTGTCTGAAAGCCATTATGTATAATTGGTTTAAAGCATATTTCGAGTTATTAATGTCACAGTTTTATTAGATTAAGGCCCTTGCTAATTCAAATTCATAATAATACAAATTAATCTTCCTGATGTACTACAGTGTTGTTATTGTTAACGTAAACTATTTAAAAATCATTTTCAGTAATTGAAATAAAGCTGAAATAAAATATAAATGTTAAATGAAAAAAAAAAAGTGGAATTAAATGTTGCTTTGGACAGGGTTATTATAGTTCAATAATAATTAAAAAAAAATCATTATTTGAAATGAAATAACTTTTACCTAAAATAAAAGCAAATATTAAAAAGTCAAACTTATTTTATTTCAGCTAGTTTCCGAAGCAACATTTCTCATTTTCATTTAGTTTACCTTGATGTACTAAAATAATTAAAACTAAATCTGAAATAAAAATTAAAACTACATAAACATTTAAAAACAACAAAAACTAATATAAATGACAAAAAAACACACAATGAAACAAAAACGAACTAAAATTACAATGAAAGCAGAACATCTAAAAATAAAATCTAATTAAGAAATTAAAAAAAACTATAATAGTATCTCAATGATACTAAATTTGCAACTAAATTACTAAAGTAAATTAATGCTAATGTACAAATTAATCTTCCCGATGTACTACAGTTTTGTTATTTTTAACTGAAACTAAAACTATTAAAAATATAATTTTCAATAATTCAAATATATACTGAAAAATATAAATATTTCAAATGTAAATATTAGATGAAAATTTAAATAAAAAAACCTGTTGCAATAAATGTCTCTAAAATAAATTTAAAGTACTAAAATTACGAAAATTTAAACAGGAAAAAGAAGTTAAATAGAAATATTTGAAAACAAAAACTAATGAAATTGACAAAAGTACACAAAATTACTGAAACTTAGAAAATTGAAATGCAAGGATGATGTTCTGGTGCCCCTTATGCATTTTTCTATCCTCTTCATTTATTTTGTAATACTTTTGAAAATTGATGCTACTTTTACTCCATCTGAAAATGATAATATAATCTTTCACTGTTTTGCTTTTCTTCTCCTTGTGACTGCTCTGAACTGTGACATCAAAAACAGCAGATGGGAAAATATATACGTCCGTTTCAAACATGGGTCAAAGACGTTAAGATGTCCGCATCAAAAGAAATTTACAAAAGTGATTATATGTCCATAGAAAGCACATTAAATGTAAGTAAAGTGTCTACTTTTAAGGTTTCAAATAAGTTTTTGGAGAATAAAATGTCAAAATTTGGTTGAAATAATGTTACATTGTCATTCAGTGTAACACAATATTTATGTAAAAATTCAAACAACATGCTTATTCTGATGTGTACATATTAAAATATATAAAATAATAAGGGAGCATATTAAATTTGATTGTGTTTTAAATTCTTACTGACAAATGGGCAAAACCTAGGATAGTGGCAAATTTAAAAAATGTAAAATTACAACTAATTAGTATTTGGGGTGAAGGTAATTAGTCTTTTAATATGTCATAAATAGATTTTTGTTGTAAATATGCCTGACAAGATTGTTACACTGAATGACATTTTAGTGCGTCTCTTCTGTAAATCAGGGAAAAATGTATGATATTTATTTTTTGCTCAGAAAAACAAAAATAAAATTGCAATTAAATTAAATAGATTTTTTTTTGGCGGGGGGGGAACAACAATTTAAAGCAGTATTACACTTATTGTTTTTATGCTTAAACCCTTTTTCGTCTTTGACCCACATGTAAAAGCTTCCAAAAAACTGGTAATTCATTTTTTTGGTGTTTTTTTTTTTTCAAATTAAATTGAATTAAATTAATTGAAAATTTTACACAGCTACTTTTGAATGGCTATCTGCTATAACCAACCAGCAAAACGTACCTGTCACACACCACACCCCAGCGGGCAAACCTGGAGTGAGGGCTGATACGGGACGGGTCCCTGGGGTCCCCTCCTCCGAGCAGAGAGTCTGTGCAGACGTCACACTCCGTCCGTCCCGTCGCAAAGTTCCAGTACGGGACGGCGAAGTTCTCATTACCTGTGAGTTTCTATGATGGGAAGAAAATATCAGTTTCTTCTGTACTGGAAAACCGTCTCAGGTTACTTATGTAACCATGGTTCCCTGCCTATTTATACTATAGTCGCACCGGTAGTGACGTCATGGCTGTCGCCGGCCAACGAGTTGGTGTTTTTTCAATGTATGCTTCAGACACGGGTCACGACGAGGCGTCCCCCATAGCGACCCCTAGAGGACGCAGTTCGAAGTTCCCATGAAAGGGAACTATAGATTCACTCAAGTGTTCAGAAGAAAGAGGAATTTCGATTCTAGCTCAGGATATTTCTCAGAATAAAAATGTAAACTTATTCATTAAGGCACTATAACACTGTAAAAGACTCACATACTTCAACTTAAAAACCTAAGTGCAGTTGCTGCGTAAATGTTTAATTAATATTAAGTAAATTGTAATATTTAAGTGCATTTAAAGTAACGATTTTGCTAGTAAATTGCTTGTAAATTTTTCAAATAATTACAAAGAATTAGTAAGTAACACAATAATAAATAAGCTTTGTTTTATTTACATCTTTGAATAATTCTTTTACAGTGGTATAATCAAATTGATCAAATCATTTCAACTCATTTTTTAAAATCTTGTCTATCTTGTATAACTTTAAAAAATAAAGTTGATATTAGTTAAACTACTAAAATTGCTTGAATTAAAGTAATGGAAAAACATTTTTGAATTATTGAACTGGTTAAATTACATGGAAAAAAATACGTTGCCATGACTTATTGATCATTTTCAACAGTGATAATTTGATATGCAGCCTCTTGTAGAAACCCTACACTTGTATCCAAACATCAGAATGATTACTATTCACAAATGAAATTAATTTTAAAAATCCAACTGATTATTCCAGTTGTTTTTTGTTGTTGTTATATTTGAGCATCCCCTGTTGGTTACTATGAAGGGCCAGAAAGTGAACTTATTTAAGGGCCGTAAGCTGAATGTAAATGCTGCATTATATCCAACTATATTATATATATATATCATATTAAAATCAAATTCACTTATATTATCAACATTTCAATACAAATTAAAATGTTAACGTCCGCTCTTGCGATAAGGCATGACAGGACAAATCAAAGATCATGAATTTTAATATAATATGTGACCCTGGAGCACAAAACCAGTCAAATAAGGGTCAATTTTTCAAAATTGAAATTTATACATCATATGAAAGCTGAATACATATTCTTTCCATTGATGTATGGTTTGTTAGGATCGGACAATATTTGGCTGAGATACAACTATTTGAAAATCTGGAATCTGAGGGTGCAACAAAAATCTAAATATTGAGAAAATCATCTTTAAAGTTGTCCAAATTAAGTTCTTAGCAATGCATATTACTAATCAAACATTAAGTTTTGATATATTTACAGTAGGAAATTTACAAAATATCTTCATGGAACATTATCTTTACTTAATATCCTAATGATTTTTGGCATTAAAGAAAAATCGATAATTTTGACCCATGCAATGTATTGTTGGCTATTGCTACAAATATACCCCAGCGACTTCACACATATAGTTGGATATAATGCAGCATTTGCATTCAGCTTACGGCCCTTAAATGAGTTTGCTTTCTTGCCCTTCATTTCTGGCCCCCTAGTCTTTGGCATCTCTGTCCTAACGCTTAGTTTCCTTTAGTTTGGACATTGTGTTCAGAAGTTATTGATTTAGTCACTATGTGCAAAAACTCCATTGACCTCTTGTCATGAGGGCCTCCAGATGATTAGATGATGATTAGAAATACAGTGTGAAACAGAGAAGGCTTGATCTGACCTGCAGCTCTCTCTCCAGACTGAGCAGATGGTATCTGTGCCAGGTGATGAACGCCGGGCCCTTGTGGGAAAAGTCGATGGCTTTAAAAGGACGTCCTGGACCTGCCAGAAACAAGGACGTCACAAGTTACATCAGGTGAAGTAACCACAAAATACACAACATAATGTCTGTTTGATCTCCTAATAGTGTTAGACTCTATGAATTCCGTTTTATTTTTTCCCAAATTCCATTTTTTTGTGTTTAAATTTCCTTTTAATAGTTTCATTAAATTTTGATAATCAAAAAGCATGTATAATGAATTGAATTCATAAAACTTTTAACAAATTCATTATTTATTTATTAATTTTATTATATATGAAATGTCCAATTAATCATGAAACATATATAATTTAACAGCAATTTATTAAGTTTTACATTTAAATTCCAGTTTAATAGTTTCATCACATTTTAGTAATCAAAAAGCATGTCTAATTAATTGAAATCATGAAATATATTTAAAATATAAATTATAAAATATATTTATAAAATATAAATATTAAATATAAATTATGTAAATATATATATATATATATATATACTTAAAAAGAATTTATCAAAAGTTTAACAAAAATTAAATTTTTAGGGCCCAATGAAATCTGTTTTATTTGTTTTTCAAATTCTGATTTGTCTTTCCCAAATTCCATTTTTCTGGATTTAATGGGTTTAATACATTTTAATAATCAAAAAGTCTGATCTAATCAATGTCTAATCAATTGAATTCTTGAAACTTTAACCATTTAATAATTAATTTTTTTTTTTTTTTTTACAATAATAGAGTCCAATGCATTTTTTTTTTGTCTTCCTAGAAATTCTGTGTTGTCTGTTGTAATTTTTCTGAATTTATTATTTAATAAAAATATATTATCAGAAATGATGGTAATCAAATGAGGGCATACAAATTTCATAATTATTCTTTTAAAATGTAATGAAATTAAAATGGAACAATTCCTTCTATTTTTTGGTAAACAAAATGCTGCACGACAGAGACTTACTGTTAAAATTAAAACATAATATATATTTTGCACTTTAATATTCACAGACACTAATCCATATTGTGATTTGATTAATTGTACATCTCTACTGAAATCATAGGGTTGAATTATAGTGACTAAAATATTGCCTCAATGATGGAGAAAAATGAAAAGGCATGAAAGTTTTTCACCGTTCTGAAATCCCTAAGTAATGTTTTTTTTTTCACTCATTCTCGGAGGAATTTTCATCGTTTAATCTATCTTATGGACCAGTGTGAGTCCTGCGTTCACAGCTCTTCACCCAGTAATGTGTCTCGGACAGAGTAATAGTGCTGCCAGACGAAGAAGTCGTAGATGGAGATGTTGTTGAACTGCGGCTCGGTGCCGTTGGGTCCCAGAAGGCCCAGCCAGTGCTGTGTGGCGATGACGTATTCAGGGTGGACGGTGGTTTTGGCCCGATCCAGAACGTCCAGGAACTCCTGCAGCTCAGCGGGGCTCAGAGAGTGAATGTCCTTCCTCACAACGGGAGCTTTGCGCTGCTCACAGCTCGGCCCCGTCCAGCCGAATCTACACTCGCCACAGTTATAACCAGCAAAGTTACCTGTTCAGAAGAGAATATGCTTTAAGTTCAGTGTAGTTTTAGAGGCGTGCAGTTGCTAAAGTGTCCAAGTGATATTCAGATATGGGTCTCTGCCCTTCTTTAATAAAAGGATATGGGATTTTTACACTACAAGTCAAAAATTGGGACACACTTGATTGAAATTATGTTGTTAAAAGGTTAAATTTCAATTAAAAAATTATTTAAATTAAAGTTAAAATTAAAGTTAAAATTAAAAAATGTAAGTTATAATTAAATAAATTTATGTTAAATTCTAAATATTAAATATAGAACATTCTTTATATATATGTGTGTGTATGTGTGTGTGTGTGTGTGTGTGTGTGTGAATAATTATGTTGTGCATTTGTATTATATACATTATATATTTTAAATATATAATATATAAAGCATTTAAAAATATATATAATTAAAAAAAAATAAATAGAAAATGATATATAAATTATAAAATTATGTATACATTTTAATATATATGTTGTCACTACATAGCTCCCATACTTCCAACATATATAAAGATAAATGTAATAATTAATAATTAAAACATATTTGTATTTTTATTCATTTCTA
>NW_015552635.1:38568-41447 GCF_001515605.1 Sinocyclocheilus anshuiensis | reverse complement strand
TCTATTTTTATTAATTTCTAATATATATATATATATATATATATAGGTGTATGTGATATATTTCAGGTTGATATCCAGGTATGTCATACAGAATAACCTGAATAAGTATGCAAACAGCCATAACAAGTTCTACAATTTGTCAGAAAGTCATAATATTATTTTTTTTTACATACCAAAGCATCTACAGGTCCGATTGAAAAACTTAGTCGGCCATCTCTCGCGGTCGTCCACGTTTCTTAACCTGTACGGTCCTCCCCAGGGTTTGGAGTCCACATGGACATCGCTGCAGTTTCCCCGGCCGGACAGAATCCCGCACACGTTGTCCGGATCTGATCCCAGCGCGGGACAGCACTCTTTGGACACGATGGCCTCCACGGTGCAGCAGACTCGGGGAAACTGAGCCTCGGTCAGGTAAGTCCATCCCAGACTGTAAATCACAGCCAACACAATCGATCTCCTCATATCTGGAGGATCTTATTCAGTCCACTTTAAGTTTCTCAGTTTCTCCCTCAAATGCCGCAGCACGCTACTAATCACAAATAAATGTGTTATTAAGGATTACATGCGGTTCTGAGCGTATCGGTAACGGCTGACGGTTTATAATGCTTTCCTTCCACACATCACATGCATATTCACAGAGCTCAAGCCCATCAGTGCTTTATATGCTCTGGCCAAGTGGAACATGGGAGGATTATTACGGCTGTCCCGTGGTAGTCACCTGACACAGAGGAACTATTTGTTGCACTAAAGCCCTGAGGAAACGTTCCTCAATGGATTTAACTCATCTAGAGCCCTAGATGATCACACTCCCGGCTATGAGCGAAATGTATGTGGGTTTCCATCTGATGAACTGATGAAATTAGTTTCTGAGAAATATTCCTATGCATAACTCATATGATTCAGTTTCAGTCAGGACAAAAAGAAAACCTAAAGACCTAAAAAATGTTTGGACACTTAAATCACATTTAAAGTATTGTACTGCTCTTTTTGGATTATTTATGTACTATTATAGTATTTATTGATGTTTGAATTAGCTTTTATTTTTATATTTTCAATTAAAACTTTTGTTTAAGTTTTAGTAATGTTATTTGATTATTTTTATGGTTTCATATTACTATTTAGCTTTATTTTTATTAAGTTTTATTAATTTTAGTATTTCAGCCCCTAAAAAAGTATTTGGACGCTTGAATCTCATTTGATGTATGACAGTGTTATTTTAGTATTATTTATGTACTATTTAGTAATGTTTGAGTTTGCTTGTATTTTTTTATTTTATTTTTTATTGATTTATTGATTTATTTTTTTATTTTTAGAATTTCACACCCAAAAAAAATAAAAAAAAGATTTGGATGCTTGAATCACATTTAATGTATGACAGTGTTATTTTAGTATTGTTCATATACTATTATAGTATTTATTGATATTATTATTTGGCTTTTATTTTTATATTTTTATTTTTGTATATATTTAAAAAATATATTTTTATAGTTTTCATTTTCATTTTAGTAATTTTGTAATGTGGTGTTTTTTAAGATAAAATTTTTGTGTCTAATATTGATATTTTATTTCCTTTAATTTTTATTAATAAAAAGTACACACAACACTGATATATGAATGTAATTGCATTAAATTAAAAACTACAAAATGTTATAATAATCTTCATTTTCAACACTTTATCTTTTATTTGATCATTTTAAGCCTAACAAACTTATATAAGCGACTTAAGACTGCTTTTGTGCTCCAGGGTCACATATATATATATCTCTCCATTTACATTTATTGTTGTTGTTGTTATATATTTTTTTATATTATTGTTATTATTATTAATTAATTAATTAATCAATGTATTATTTTTTTTATTCATTCATTTATTATTGTCACACAGAGTTCCCATACTTATGTATTTCTATATGTAGTTGGTTTTGAGCGTGTCTGAAGTCTTTGAATTCCTCAGGATCTTTGCAGCCGCTCGGCGGGTCGTTCTTGTGACTAACCGGGTCACTGACCAAAGCTTTTCTGAACCCCTCAGACTGAGAGCTCAGCAACATTCAGCCTCTAAACGAGTTTAATCAGTCTCCAATTTCAAACTTTTACACCTTTCTTTCTCTTTTCTTTCTTAATTGTTTCAGTAATAATCACATGCTAAAACAATCTGTTGAAGTAAGACTGTTAGCTCTGGGATCAGTCACACATTTAACCGCAGGCTAAACCATGTTCTGTGCATTGATGACGGAAACTGAAGTCATGTAGGCCATCATATGTTTCTGTGCATTATTTTTGCTATTGTGTACTTTGTCTCCTGAACGTTCCACTGCAAACCACACGTCTCATCACGAGCAATAAAATGAACAAAGCTCGTTTGTAGTGCTTCAAACTTAAAGCTGCACTCACAAATTTACCTTTAATGAGTAAACAAACTAATTTATAAGAGACTATAAAGAATAGAGATATATGTAGAAATAATAATGCATACTTTATAAACAAGTATGCATCAAACATGTGAATTACAGAGCTGGAATCTAGACAAAGAAGAAGCTCAAATATAGCAAATGCTTCATTTTGTCACGTTTCAGGCAATACATCATTCCCATTTGTGCCATTTCAGAGTTTTTATCATTTTACTATTATTCTAACATATGGAAAATAGTGTAGATTAAAAAAATGAGGTGTGTCCAAACAAGGGTTATTGTGGGTAACTAAAACCATAAACATTTTCGTTACTTGAAATAAAATAAAGTTAACAGAAATTAAAAATATACATATTTATTTATTTTTATTTCAGCTAGTTGCCATTTTCATTTAGCTTAGCTTGATTTACTAAAGTAACTAAAACTAGATAGAAAATTATATATATATATATATATATATATACTGTATGT
>NW_015552635.1:1413-38558 GCF_001515605.1 Sinocyclocheilus anshuiensis | reverse complement strand
TTTTATTTTTGTATTTTTTTAACTAACGCATAAAAATGACAACTTTAGCAAAAAACATGAAATCTAAAAATAAAATATAATTCAAAATATTAACAAAACTACAACAGTATAATGATACCAAAATTTATTTTTTAAATCTAATAAATAAAAATGAATAAAAAACTATACAGACATATTTAAAAACAAAACTATTAAAAATGACAAACACACAAGAAAATGAACTAAAACTTAAACTAAAATTAAAGTGCAAACAGAAAATATAAAAATAAAATCGAATTCAAAATATTAATAAAAACTATAATAGTTTATCAGTGATAACACTGGTCCAAACTTATGGCTGGTAATGTATGATAAGAAAAAGAGACGTATAAACATCAAATTTAAAATAATTTAAAATACAAATATAAAAAAAGGAAATCAGTTTAATTTAAAAATGTAAATTAATTTTTGTAAGAGTAAGAAAAGTATAAATAAAATAATATTTGAAAGTAATATAATTTATGAAATTGAAATAATGCAGTACATTCAGTGTTGTTTTAATGTCCTGATCTGTCATGGCACAAAAATGCAGCAAATAATATTTTGATTAAATGTTTGCGAGATGGATGATTTTCAAATAAATTAATGTAATTATGCGTATTATGTTATTTTATTTCAGCTAGTTGCCAAGGCAGCATTTCTATTTGTTTCCATTTTTATGTTATTGTGGTGCAGCAGTTGATCATATTTATCTGCCGTTTGAAATATATATTTATATTAACTGAGATTTACATCGTTTGCTGATGAACAAAGCTTTCTTTAGACGTCATTGTGGCTAATGAGGGTTTAGTATGAAGAACATCATCACATTATGAACACATGGTGGCGCTGCAGAGCTGTTTTACTCTAACTGGAGGAATAAGAGGAAAACATTGAATTTTCCTCATTATTTCAGTATTAATAGACTGTCGTACCACTTCTGACCTTCCTAAAAGTGTTCAATGAGAAATAAAGTCATAAGTGGGTGATTTAAGGAAACTAGGGAGGTTTGCAGATTTCCAAGAGAATGCCATTATGGACATTTAATCATAAGCTAGTAGCTATTTAGCAGATGCATTGCAAGTAAACTGGGGCTAGTTGTCACAAGATCTTATTAAATAGCAGCTTTTCAGATCATGCTTGTTTTCTCTAGTAGTAAGAAAAATGTTTTATCTAAATAAAATTCCATTGTCATATTTTTGCTGTAGTTGTTGAATAAATGCAATAAAATCACACTGACAAGAGGCACAGTATGATGAAGGCAGATTTGAACTGTGTTCTCAGGAATGAGTATTTTACATATATGTTAGGTTGGGGCAAATTGTCACATTTTGTAGTATAAGAACAGATCATTTGAATTGTATATAGAAGATATTTTAAAGACCGTTGGACCTCTTTGACCTTCATTGTATGGACATTTTTTTTTTCTTCTAAATATCTTCTTTTCAGGTTTGAAACAACATGAGCAAATAATGAAAGAATTATCATTTTGCTGTTTTTCTTTTTATGGTTTCCTTAGAACATCACAAATAAAAAATAACAGGTTTATTAAACTGTTAAAAAAGTTAAAAAAAATTAATAAATAAAAAAATACTATTTTGTATTTAAGAAAAACAAAATGCAAGATTATAAATACAATTTAGATTTTTTTCTTTTCAATTTTTTAATACATTACTGTAATTTTATTTGGAAAAAAAAAAATAATTATGAATGCATTTTATTTGTTTGTTTGTTTGTTGGTTGGTTGGTTGAGAGCAACCAACATTTGAATCTGCACCAAAATAATATTTTATTTATTTTATTTTATTTCTTTTTTTGGTAGAACTCATCCAACATTTGAAATCTGCACCAAAATTGTATTTTATTTTTTTATTTTATTTTTTTTATTTTTTTGGTAGAACACATCCAACATTTGAAATCTGCACCAAAATATTATTTTCTTTATTTATTTAGTTTTTTTTTTTTTTTGGTAGAACACATCCAACATTTGAAATCTGCACCAAAATATTATTTTCTTTATTTATTTAGTTTTTTTTTTTTTTTGGTAGAACACATCCAACATTTGAAATCTGCACCAAAATATTATTTTCTTTATTTATTTAGTTTTTTTTTTTTTTTGGTAGAACACATCCAACATTTGAAATCTGCAACAAAATTGTATTTTATTTATTTATTTTTTAATGAATTAATTAATTATTTTTTTTATTTTTTGGTAGAACACATCCAACATTTGAAATCTGCACCAAAATATTATTTTCTTTATTTATTTAGTTTTTTTTTTTTTTTGGTAGAACACATCCAACATTTGAAATCTGCACCAAAATATTATTTTCTTTATTTATTTAGTTTTTTTTTTTTTTTGGTAGAACACATCCAACATTTGAAATCTGCACCAAAATATTATTTTCTTTATTTATTTAGTTTTTTTTTTTTTTTGGTAGAACACATCCAACATTTGAAATCTGCACCAAAATATTATTTTCTTTATTTATTTAGTTTTTTTTTTTTTTTGGTAGAACACATCCAACATTTGAAATCTGCACCAAAATTGTATTTTATTTATTTATTTTTTAATTAATTTATTAATTTATTTTTTTATTTTTTGGTAGAACACGGTATAAAACTCACATAATTTTTTTTAACCAGATGTTATCATACATACACAAAACACAATGAGATTAAATCAGTAACCGTAGAATATTTGTTGACTCACTAAATTGGACCTCACTTGCCTCGTTGTGTGTTTTTGATTCACTAAAAAGAACCGATTATTCAACATTTAAAAATCCGCACCAAAATAATATTTTTCTCACTGCAGAAGAGTGAAACAAGCACAAAGGAACACTGATAGAATTATTAATTCACTAATCACTACAAGAACTGCATCCTTCCACTATCCTAAATATCCTTTAGTTTTTATCTTTAAACTATTGCTGATAAAACATACAAATGTGTTTTGCCATTATTTCTCTCTTTTTGTGTTACAGTATTTGTGTTTTGACTAGAGTATGGCCTGCTAATGCTCAACCTAAATGGGACTCATTTAAGTTGTATTAATTCCTCAGTGGCTAATTGCACTAGCGTAGAGTATGCTTGTCGTTTTTTCCATCATTTTGTCCACGTACAATGTGGTCTGACCCGGTAAAGAGCACTTCGCTGAAGCTTCGGTGAAAACGCTATTGTTTTAGGGATGAAAAAAATAGTTAGCGCTGAGGACGGCGTTTATCCTTTGAAGAGGCGACAATGAGAAATTCTCAATTAATAGCATTTCAAAGGGACGTCCAGATGAAGGTGATGCTTAATTCTGTGTAACAAGCAACAGGCGTATTATTCGTATTATTATGTTGATGGAAAAATGCATCTGTTCTGCTAATGGCCATTAGAGCAGGCTCTGTACGGCGCACGTTTTAGGGAACCTAATGTGTCGATTCAGAGAAAGGTTGTCTTTTCAGATTGTAATTGAGAGCACTTCAGTTTCATTTCAAAAGCACGAGGCTTTATAGAAGAACATGCCAAATGTTTGCAAATGAAGCGTGGATTGGTCTGCCCATTTGACTAGCATTATGACACATTTCCCATTGCATCTCAGACAGTTCAGCTAATGGCTCGCTCACATCTGCAGAGCTCATTGTTGTGCATGCGGTGATAAACACTGAAGACGTCTCTGAAGGGTTACCTGGGTTTGGCACGCGGGTTTGCCTCTGAAGGGCTTTGCAATTAAAAACACAAAGAAGACAGCAAGATGCAGTGCTGCTGAAATAATCTGGACTTGCTTGGGGACAGTCTGACTTTAAATTTGGCTTTTGCGTGTTTTTTTTTGTTAGAAAATTGCAAAATTTGTATTTATATGTGATGTCTGTATTAAAAGCACATGCAATGGCATTTATATTTTCAACAGATAATACTATAACAGTTTTGCACATTTATTCTACGATGCTAATTAATAAAACCATGCTGATTTAAAAAATAATAATTACCACAGGCCTCCACTTTTGAGGCTTGGCATAAACTTTTAAAACCATCATGAACAGACCTTCACACTCTGCTTTTATGATTATGGAAACCTATTCTATTTATTATTATATTATTTTATTTATATACACTACCGGTCAAAAGTTTGGGATCAGTAAGTCTTGTAATGTTTTTTAAATAAGTCTCTTCTGCTCATCAAGGCTGCATTTATTTGATCAAAAATACAGAAAAAAAATGTAATCTTGCAAAATGTTATTACAATATAAAATAATGGTTTCTATTTTAATATCCTTTAAAATATAATTTATTCCTGCGATGCAAAGCTGAATTTTCAGCATCATTACTCCAGTATAAAGTGTCACATGATCCTTCAGAAATCATTCTAATATGCTGATTTTTTATTAGAATTAGAATTATCTAAATATTTTTTTGGAAACTGCGATACTTTTTTCAGGATTCTTTGATGAATAAAGAGTTAAAAAGAACAGCATTCATTTAAATAGAAATCTTTTCTAACAATATAAATCTTTGCTATCACTTCTTATCAATTTAACACATCCTTGCTGAATAAAATTTTTAATTTCTTTCAAAAAAAGAAAGAATAAAAATGTACTGACCCCAAACTTCTGAACGGTAGTGTATATTGTTAGAAAATATTTCTATTTTAAATAAATGCTCTTCTTTTAAACTTTTTATTCATCAAAGCATCCTGAAAAAAGTATCACAGGTTCCAAAAAAATATGAAGCAGCAACAGTTTCAACACTGATAATAAATCAGCATATTATTATGTTTTCTGAAGATCATGTGACTCTGAAGACTGGAGTAATGATGCTGAAAATACAGTTTTGATCACAGAAATATATTAAATTTTAATGTATATCAAAATAGAAAAACGTTATTTTACATATAAATTAGATTTGAATGTATATTAAAATAGAAAAACGTTATTTTCCATCATAAGAATATTTCACAATATTACATTTTTTCCTGTATGTTTGATCAAATAAATGCAGCCTTGATGAGCAGAAGAAACTCCTGTAAAAACATTAAAAATCGTTCTGATCCCAAACGGTAGTGTATAAATATATAAAATGTATTTTCTAAGGCTTTGGCAATTACATAGTTTGTATTAAGTATTGTTTTTTGTATTATATGATAATTATATGCATTTATTTTATTTATTTACATTATTATTATTATTAATTATGTTATTATTTGTTATATTATTTATTTATTTTTTTATTTTATTTTAAATGATAAAATGTATGCTAATAATTTAGAAATAATAGGCTATTTTCTATCCTGTTTTTGAGCCTCTCTGCAGAACGCTCTGTTTTTATAGGTGGGGCTCATTCAAGATTCACAAGTAAACATTCAAGACTCGCAAGTAAACGCCCACTGCTGTGATTGGCTAACAGTTTCGCTTATTAAAATAACAGATGGATGCCGCTTCTGACCTGAAAGACAAATGGATTTGCGCCATTATGCAACAGCGCTCGCGTCCCATCTGGATATCTCAGGATCACAAGGAAGGCAATTCAAAGACTGTTTTCACAGCTTACACTACACAGTGTCTTGTGATCTTGTAATGTCATCTGTATGGTTCTGTTGATGGAGTAATCCTGTGTTTGCTTCTCTCTAGTATTCCCTCTCCTCCTACTACAAGTGCGTATCAGTGGGCGGGGCTAAAGAGGCAGTGCTGTAGAAGCAGGCGTTGATCTTCTCCAGCGGAGGCGGGGCTTAGCCACACTATTACGTCATAAAGTGGCACATTCCAAAACGAGTTGCTTGGTTTCAATGCTGTTTTTAGACTAACAGGAAAGTTTTGAGTTTTGAAACTTACAGGATGTGTTTATAGTACAATGGCCTGTTATAAGATCAAGGGAAATTTGATTTCTCAGTTCATGACCCCTTTGTTTAAAATCTGAACATTTGGCAGTCCTATCAAGAAAGGTCATGATTAATATTGGTAGTTTATTCCTCACTGGAAGGTCAAGTCAATTGCAGTGCATCGTGGGATACATTATTGTGTATAGTGCACTTTTATGTAAATAGATAGCAGTAGGTCATTGAGTTATACAAAAATGATCATACTGTGTACTACAGAGTTAGTATGCTGTTCTGACACACTAGTAGAACTGATCGTTTAGGAGGGATTTCAGGATTTTTTCCACACATTTACAGCCTCTAGAGGGCAGCAAAACTCTCTTACACATTTCTTTTAGGTTTCACACTCATAAGTACAATATTATGAACAATTTATTAACCTTAATATTTATTTGATTTGCTTTTATATATACATAAAATATATTTATAATAATTTTATAATAAAAAAATTATATATTTGTTGTTTATTAATTATTATTATTAATTTATATTTAATAATTTATATATATATATATTTTTTTTTATAACAATTTATTTTTATATTTTATTATAATTTTAATATAAGTAAAACATATACTGTTTATTTTTCTTATTATTATTACTTTTTTTTTTTTTGCTAATTTAAAGGCTGAAGTAAATACAAAAGGAACAAGCTCGTTAAATTTGGCATAGAGATTTGCTTATAAAATTGCTTCAACGATTATGTGCTCTTAAAGCACGCGTGCAAGCAAGATGTTTGGGCCTTTACAGCAGCGAATTACACACGCACACATTTCAGGATACAGCGTCCGGCTGTGTGTTTCCCTGAAAGGTAAATGCGCAATCAGCAGCACTCAAATCACATTTCTTGGACATGGAAGGGGGCGATTCCTGACTGTGTATGTGTAGCTTAACTGAACCTTTCACGACGGCTCCAAGAAATCCACACACTATTCGCTCGCCTTGCTCCATGGTGACACCCACATCTCTGGCAGCTTAGCGATTTACATTTTAGCATAATGCCAGCCATAGAGCAGGCACAAGGCAGGGCGATAAGTTACAAAGTGCTCCGGGGGTAAACCTTGTAAGAGAGGTGTTGGAGCTGTTTACAGTGCTTCAGAAATCCTTCAAAGATGCGCCAATTGGGGAGGAGATTGTTCGCAGCGGTGCATGCTTCGCACACAAAACGCAACACAATACGCGAGGAGCGCGACGTGACCAGATGGCACTAATTCGAATATCCTCATTTTATCGCATGCTTTTGGGAAAAAAGAAAACTTGGTCGGGGCGAGTCGGGAAATAAAAAGGAAATATAACGTTTCAGTTTTAGCGAAATACAATTAGGACCTTTGTCGCTAGTCAAAAGCCAAAAGCAAAAGTGCGCTGGATGACAGGCGTACGAGAAAAGGGCTTAAATGATTTCTAAGATGCAATTTAATTTTCAATATGGGACTATTAAATTTTTGAGGCGCATCCACTGTCGAGATATGTTTTCGATTGTGCAATTTCACATAACAGAATGCGGCTGAAATGCAAAAATCGCAACAATGGAGGTGGGAAAAAGCAATGGCTTTTTCTTCTCTTATCGAAATTGCTTTCTGTAGAGTTGTTCCATTTGAAATGCATTTAATTGCAAATAAAAAAAAAAGGAGTGGAGAGAAAGCCGTGCGCCTCCTAAGCCTTTCTCATCTGTTTGGAAGCAGGGAGAGAGAGTATTCAAACGTGGACCGGCCCAGACAATAAGAAGAAGCGGGCGTGCTCTGAATAGCCCAGTCTCTGCGCATGCAGGCCAATCCGCTGGAAAACAGGGCGGACCTCCCTCCAAAACAGAGAGCGCGCTCAGAAAAGTAGGTGTTTTCCTTCAGAAAGTTTGCAGAACTCTCACTTTGCTCTATGGAGAATTGTCCAGAGCTTGCATGGAGGAATTGGGTTTGTTTTCAGATGTTTCCACTAAAATGAGGTGATTGTTGACATACAGTACACTGTAAAAAAAATTCTGTAGTTTTTACAAAATAATTTTGGCAGCTGTGGTTGCCAGAATAATTTTGTAAAAAAATACAGAAAAACTGTAAACACATTTACGGCCCAAAACTGTAAATTGTACAGTTTAAAACTGTAATTTACAAACAAGAACATTTGAATGTAAACCAGTAAATTCAACAATGCACACTGCTATTAAAATCTGTATCTTGTATCTTTAACATACTGACAACCACCATAATAATGCAGGTGGTAAAAGAGAAAGCCACATGAAGAATCAAAGCTCTTCACAAGTAGCTTCGCCACAAGCAGAAGTATAAACTAATATATAGAAGGTGCACAGAGTCATTCATGCAAACACAAAACACCATCATGGTAACACACATGATACTTACATAATGCATTAAACTTTCATTAAACAACAGAAGATGTAACATAAAGCCCAAATATACATAACTAATAACAAAAACTATTAAAAAAACATGATTATTTAAACAAAATACTTTCAAATGTGGAGTGTCATGCAGGGAATTCTGGGAATATCAGTTTACAGTTTTTGACTGTAAATTATACATTGATTTGTTATTTTTAAAATTAACAGCATTTTACCGTAAAATTACATGAAATATCTGGTTAGATATTTTTCCCTGTATATAGTACGGGAACTTACTGTTAACCTATTAACACATTTTTTCCTTAGCGTTTTTACAAAATTTTACAGTTAAAATTACACTTATTTTTTACAGTGTAGGCTATAGAGAAATACATTTTTAACAGAATATTTATTGACCTTTTCACTAAATACAAATGACATTTTTTTTTTAATCCATTAATTTGGAATAACAATATTTTGAGGGAGAATAAAGGAATACGACTACAAAAATACATAAAAATAAATCAATTAAAATTAATACATAAAAATTAATAAATAATACAGCTCACATCAAAATACACCTGACACTATATAGTGTAAAAAGTCCCCATTGATGAAAAAAACAACAACATCCATTACTTCAGAATAACAATATTTAAAGGGAGAATAAATCAATTAAACTAAAAATAAATAAATACAGCTAAACTACAAGGAAAATATGATATATGATATAATTTATTTTTTTATAATTTTTAGTTAATAATTTTAATATGAGTACAATATGTATACTATTTATTTATTTATTAATATTAATATTTATTTGATTTGCTATTTTACAGGCTGGAGTAAATACAGAAGGAACAAGCTCCTTAAATTTGGCATAGACAAACAATTAATTAAAAAATGAAATTAAACAAATAAATAAATACAGCTAAATTACAAGATGCCATTTCACTTGATGTAGCATTACTAAGAGGAATGGATGGAAGTATTAACTTTTTTTTTTTTTCAGATTTTTCTCCTTATAGGAAATGTACCAAAAATAGGCAATATAAACAAAAAATGTATTGACCTATTGACTACTGACAAACTACACATTAACAAAAAAAAAAAAAACTAACATTAATTCAGAATAACAATATTTCAAGAGAGAAAATAAATATAAAAGAAAATAAAATACCATATAAAAATGCACCTGGCATTGCATAGTGTAAAAAGTCCATATCAATGAAATCCAAACAGAGCAATACAGTTAATGAGTGTCTGCATTCATCTCAGACTTTATACTATCTCAGGAGAAACATCTGAGAAGCAGGTGACATCCTCAGTGAGATTTTATTTTCAGGATGCGCTCGTCCTTCTCCCAATGCATTGTGGGTATAATGAGGACGATCGCCGACGATCCCCGTGGAGAGAAGCGAGCGAAGTGCGACCCTTCAAACTTTCTTTGCGATTCCAGAATTCTATTTTTCCCCCAAACAAAGATTTATACATATTTATACGAGCTGATCGACGGGAAGGTGGTCCGGAGGAGGGGAGGAGAAGCGGCGGAACTGCAGAGGTAAACTTTATGTAAATGCCATAAAGTAATAGACTTGTAGTGCAAATCACACCATTTTATCTTTAATTTTGCCGAGACGCCTCTTCCCGGCATCTCCACGGCACGTCCCATCTCTCCCTCCCCCAAAGTCCTCTTTCCGTGGGCTTAAAGGTGAAGAATGTAACCGGGTGTGATCAGCGCACGTGTGTGTGTGTGTGTGTGTGTGTGTGTGTGTGTGTTTCTCCTCTTTTCCCCGTCTCTCCGCTCCTCATTCTTGTCACTGCTTCATTCTCTTCCGCAGACTTTCCTCAAGTTTGCGGCGAAAGCTTTTTGTCGAACGTTCGAAACCGCCGGCGGGTCCGTGAGAGAAAATTCCGAATTTAAGTTCCGCATCCGGAGTCGGAATTCGGAATGGATTTAATTGGGATGCTGAAATGGATTTCCCAAAAAATGAAGGAAAATCATTAGTTCATGATAACAACAACATGGGCAAGAATTAGATCAGAATTTCTTAGGCGTTTCTCCATTTTAAAGCCTTTGGTGTAAATTAGAGCAATACAAATTCATTAATTTAATCAATGTATTCATTTAAATTATTTAAATCAGAATCTCCATATTAGCCAAGTATCCAAACATGACTTTAAAATGATTATATTATATAATTATATTTTTGATTGTTTTATAATATATTAAATCTAATTATAATATATGTTATAATTATTAACTTTAATAGAATTATTAAATATAATAATTTAATCTATATGGGGCATTATATACAATTTTATTAATTTAATTCACTGAAAATTAGTGGTCGATGCCGATGAATGCTGACGGCAAACGAGAAAGTATTATAATGCTTGCCTTTCTATTACTACTAATATTAAAGCAATCGTTATAATACTTTTTGTATAGAATTCAATTCCTTTGTTTAACAATTCTATCTGATTATTAGACTTCTATCCATATTAGACAGAACTGAACAAGGACAGCAAACAAGAGGGAGAATGTGAGCGGTGTGTGCTCAGGCGCTGCTGTTCTCAGCGCCGTCAAAACAAAAGTCCCGCCTCTTATATATATATATATATATATATATACTGTATATACACACACATTCCTAAAGGGAGCTTTTTATTTAATGTTTTTGGGAATGTTTATGTTGTGCAATAAAACATGTCAGTAATTCATACCAAAAGGAGAAAAAGTTCAAATTAAACCATTTTAATTAATTCCATTTAAATGTGCTTCTTTAAATTCCATTCTGCATTCCTTTTGATTCCTCAATTCAAATTCCAGTTCAATCAAATTGGAAGTTTAAAGATGTTCTGATCCGATTCCGACCGGTGCGCGACCCAGTTGACGTTCGGGCCGACGCTCATTTCCCTAATTTCCGCTTGATTTTTCCAGCTAGGTAAGTGGGGCTCAATAAGACACTGGGCCTTAATTCCAGAAAAACGGCCCTTGGGGAATTCTGGATGGCCACGTAATCTCAGCGTCTCCATTTCAGGCAAGCAACACAAGCATGGCCCGTCAGACCGTGGGTGAAGCCCCCTGCCCCCATCTCGCTTTCTCCCCTGGTGTCTTGACAGCGACTTATTATGGCAGGCTAATTGTGCAGGAAAGCAGATTATGGAAGTGTTAGGATGTAACTCCTTGACCGTGTGCTAATGTGATGTCAAGCTTTTTTCTTTTTTCGAGGGGGAAGCACTGCCAGCTACATGCCAAGGCACTCTTTGGCACCGCCTGTAATCTGCCTTTGGTATTAACTCAGCAAACCGGCTTGTTGGAGTGTGGATCCCTCACTAATTATTGCTACAAGAAAAACTTATATTGGCGGCGTTGATCTTTCATTAAGCGTGCTATATGGAAAGGCATTGGCAGGCATCCCCCCTTCCTTAAAGGATACACGGTCGCCCTCGGGGCGCGAGGATTGCAAAAGCATCTTACAGAGGAGGAAGGGGGCAGAAAATTTGGGTCAGGCGTGTTTGTCAAAAACAAGAATTTCAGGTCCTGCTTTAAAGGAGATACTCTGCTCTCTCGCTTTATTCCGCACGCAAACATCAGCTCTCACATATATGATGCATTGTGATTTTGATTTTTAATTCTATGCATCGCTTTAGGATAGAAAAATCTCCTTAATGTCTCTTTTTTTTTCTCCTAGACCTTCTCCTAAGGAATTTTAGAAGCATCCGAGACAAAGCTGAGACTTAAAAGACATAGTATTGAATTGCAATATATTGCATATATCCAATAAAGTTTAAACATAATACAATATGTAGATGAGCAATATATAATAACTATGCAATATACATTTACATTTATGCATTTAGCTGACGCAAAGCGACTTACAAAAGAGGAATAAAAGCAATCTGTCAAAAAGCCAAAGGTGTAATGTGATCTTTTTCTCAGTTATTTCTCCTGGTCATTAAAAATAGGATCAGCAATGTCACGCATGTCTAATCTAGAGTTTCGTCTGAAATCTCAATAATGTCTCAAACTGTGCTCAAATTTGCCAAGGCATCAATGTATGCAATCAAAAGTCACAATATGAACTCAAGCATTTCTCATCAAATAATATCTGATATTAATTTTATAGCTGTTTACTTCATATAAAAACTATTGACTCATTTTTTTACATTTTATTTATCCTAAGGAATATTAGAAGCAGCAGAGTAATAAATTAATAACTTAAATCGAATTAAGTAATAAATTAATTATATTATATTATATGAAAAATATATATTATGTATATTCTATTGCATGCATATATATATATATATATATATACTTCAATATAATTATTAAATATAAATATATATTATAGGGAGCATTATGTAATGTAATGAATTTAATTTATAATCAGAATCTCTATTAGTCAAGTACATACAAAGAATAAGACTTTATATTTAATATAATTATTATATTATATAATTATATACTATAATATTATACAATTATAATGTATATTTTAATATTATAATGATATAATCATTAACTATTGTTAATTAACTATTATATTAACTATTATTTCTATAGGGAATTTCTGGAAATGTTTATGTGCAATAAAATGTAATTCATACTCATACTGGGTGACCACTTTTGACTCCTTTTTTACTTTTTATTTCTCCTAAGGAATTTTAGAAGCATCTGAGACAAAGTTGAGACTTCAAAGACACAGTATTGAATCTCCAAAGGTATGAAAAAGCAATCAAGTCACCTGTCATTGCACACATCAGATCATTTAATTAAATGCAGATATTTCAGCACAGCTACTTTTCAAAACTGAATACAAATTCAAATACTTTTACGATGTATAAATAGCATGATTTTGAAAAAGAACTTTCTGTATTTGTATCCAGACACTTTAGCACATCCGAGGTGGTGTTAATAAAGCTCTCTCGCAGGCAGTCGCTCCTCTTGCGTTTGCTTTAGCTCTACCTGAGCCCACCGGCCTGTCACCTCTGATTGTAAATCAAATTACCGAGACGCACAAATTCAATACCTAAACATGAGCGTTTGAACATTTATTTATCCTGCATCAAACTGCATTTGTTAAACTAATATCAGCAGAAGTGTTGAGATCTGCAGAGTGACACCAGAACGCAATGAGTCTGACATTAACTGCCTAATGACTCGCATTTACACGCTGTCCTACATACATAAATGCACGTCTCGTTATTGCACGATGCTGCCGATGATATTTTGGTGCACATTTCACCCTAATGATCCAGTTTAAGTCAGAATGCGTGTCTTTTTGAATGCATTGCTGCCGTATTGACAATGAGCGAGCGCTAGAAAGGTCTGAGGGTTATTCAAGGTTTCAAACACACTCGTGGGTTAGAAAAGAGTTCATGAAGATGAATACAAACAGCAGCATGCTCGTGTGTGACTGGAAAACTTTGGAAAAGTTTGCACTGTTGACACATTGATGAGTGATGTGACAAGAAAAAGAAAACAAGTTTTGCAATTCATGAGCAGTTCATGAAATCCAGTATTTTTATTTGTATTCTAGAAGATTCAAATTAGTGATCATCAAATCTTTAAAAATAACATGCAAATTTTCCTTTAATGCATTGAATTATGTGTTTGTAATCGTTGTTTTCTGGCATGAAATAATGTGTGTATATTTGTTGTAATTCCCACTCTGGGCTTCATTCTGTAAGAAGGAGCATTCGAAATAGATTGTGTTATTAGAGTCGCTATTTATTCCAGTTATGCACAAACAGCGGCTTGATAATGTGCTTTTGGTTGCTGTAGCAAATTGCATATTGAAAAAATAAAATTTATTTGAGTGTTTAAATATTGTTATGGTTGTTGTAACGTAACATATTAAGCGCTCAGTTGTGGTGCTTTGCAGTATAAAAAAACCTTGTAAGTTGAATTTGTCAGTCATAAAATATAATTAATATGATTCAGTGGTAAATTAGTATGATTTGGGTACAAGCACTGGGCTAAATAGTACTATTACTGATTCAACTAGAGAAAAAATTAAATGTCTGACTCAACATAACACCTTTGACATTAACAGCAAAAGCTATTGGAAGTGTTCTCTCCTCTTTAAATGTTTTAAGCCTGTTCATCTAATCTAAGTATATGCTTCCGGTTGTGTTTTATTTTTTTAATGCATTTAGCATTGTGACCTACATCCCAGTTTTGAGTCACAGGCCACCAACTGAGACTGGAACAGAATAGAATTGAACAGAATAGAATTGAATAGCATGTAAAGCAATGTGATGGGATAGAATAGAATAGAATGCAATGGAATAGAGTAGAATAGAATGTAATTTAGTCGAATAGAATAGTATAGAATGGAATGAAATAGAATACAACAGAACACAATGCAATAGAATAGAATGTAATGCAATAGAATAGAACAGAACAGAAAAAATGCAATACAATAGAATAGTATAGTATATAATGGAATGCAATGGAACAGAATGGAATGCAATGCAATAGAATAGAATGCAATGCATTCAAATAGAATATAATGGAACCCAATGCAATGGAATGGAATAGAACAGAATGGAATGCACTGCAATAGAATAGAATGCAAAGCAATAGAATAGTATATAACGGAACACAATGCAATAGAATACAAGAGAATTGAAGGCAACAGAATATAATAGGATGCAATGCAATAGAATAGTATAAAAATGAACGCAATGCAAAGGAATGGAATCGAATAGGATGGAATGTAATGCAATAGAATGCAATAGAATAGAACAGTAGAATGCAATGCAATAGAATAGTATAATATATAATGGAACGCAATGGAATTGAATGTAATAGATCAGAACAGAATGCACTGCAATAGAATAGAATGCAATGTAATAGAATAGTATATAACGGAATGCAATGCAATAGAATAAAATAGAACAGAGTAGAATGCAATGCAATAGAATAGCATAGTATATAACGGAATGCAATGGAATGGAATGGAATAAAACAGAGTGCACTGCAGTAGAATAGAATGCAATGCAATAGAATAGTATATAACGAAATGCAATGCAATAGAATAGAGCAGAATGCGATGCAATAGAATAATATTGAATGGAATGCAATGCAGTAGAATGGAATGGAACGCAATGCAGTGCGAAGGAATAGAATAGAACAGAATGCTTTTCAATAGAATACAATGGAATGCGATGGGATGAGATGCAATGGAATGGAATGTAAAAGAATAGAGTAGAAATAAATGCAATATAATAGAACAGAATCATAAAACATAGAACCTTTTAAATGTGACTATTTTGACTGTGTTCAGCCTCGAGTGTCATATTGCTTAAATATACATTACAATATACTATAATCTGGCAGTGGTTTGTCAAGTGAGCTTTAAGAACGACTGTGAGGGCAAATCCAAATGTGTATATAGCAATATGTAAAGCGATAATATGTGGAATTCAGAGCAGGCCATGCTTAAATAATCCTGTTGAAATATGAATAAATGGAGCTGTACAAATTGAAGTCAGTGAGGAATTTTTGACACAGACAATAATAATAATCATTATTATTATTATGAACGCTCGCAGAAATCCAGTGGGAGGCGAAGAATGTTCCTCAAGAGGAGTTTTTGAGCAAATGAGAGAGATTCACTCATTCTCATTAAGGATGTAATCTGCAGCCCCCTGCCAGATCAGCTCAGTAATAAGCAGAGAAAATAATCTGCTTTATTGATAGGCATATGTAGGTTAGAGTGTACCGACTGCCAGGTACTTATCTTTTTTTTGCGCATGTGGTGTCTCATAGGAGGATATAATATTTTGTGAACTCCTGAGGCTAAAAGTTCTTCAAATTCATTATTTTCTATTTCTCACTGATACATTTTAGCCTCCAAACCAGGGAATTTAATATGATGGCAGACAATCTGTGCCAGCAGTCAACTAGAGAACGAACAAAAACATCATGTCAGCTGACGGAATATTTCTCAAAGACTATGCATATTTAAAAGTGTGTTTTTATTTCTCATGCATTTTAGAAAACCTCAAGGAAGACATTTTTAATATGCAAACATGTGAAAAGATGCTAATCTTTCAGCACTTTATTGTGTGACAGTGTCAATGTACTGCAAATACTCTGCAGTTTTATGCGAGGTTACTTAAAAGTCGAAGATTATTTCATCATTTGTGGAAATGCAAACCACTGCCAGTAATAGTTTGATATGCTGTATTTAAAATAATGGATTTTTGAATATTCCTATTTATGTACAGTGATTGCTTTGAATGCATCTTGTTTCTTATAATGAAACCTTATTTATGAACCTTTTTAGTAACCGATTACATGTAATCTGGATTACGTAATCAGGTTCCATTATATTACATTTTAAAATAATCGTTACTTTTGTATGGATTACATGATTACATATCATTCACATGGTCACATGACATGCTGGTAAACAGGTATAATATGTCATTTTTGTTTATTAAGTGTTTTATTGCGATTGAAAACTATATTTTAATTTAACATTTTTATGATTTAATTAATTATTAGCTTTTCATTAATCTCACAACCCCCCTGCAGTTGTTCACGAACCCCAGTTTGGCAAACTTTGACCTAATGTAATGTTCAATGCACTTCATGTTGTTAATAACAACAAATGGAATATATTTTCTATCTCTTTGTATTTTTATATCAATATGGTACAAGATTATCTTGTTTAAATCAATGCGATAAACAAGTTAGGTCAAAAGTAATCTAAAAGTAGTTTACCTGAAAGTGTAATGTAATGGATGACGTTACCAACTACAATTTTTGTCATGTAATTTGGACTACAATTTGTAAGTAATCTACCAAGTGCTGTTTATGAATATCGATATTGAATGTTTTCTATTTTAAAAATGTCAATCTCTACACAGGATCGTCCTTCAGCAACTGTCCCAGACTGAAAAAACACGGCCGGTTTGTTTGGAGTCGAACTGTCGCCCATCTCACGCTGTGAATGCGTATGTCTTTCCAATTTTCATCATGTGATTTTCTGCTTTCCTGCAGGGCCTCGCTGCTGTACATGGCTCATTGTGTACAATACCTTGACACAAACTTCCTCTTTTAAGTACAGAGTTCAGACTTCAGAAGACGTGCACTGTTTATGTGAGTGTATATCTCATTTCTGCTAGTGACCTTGGGCACAGCGACACGGAAGAGTTCTGAAGCTTCGATTTGATACGTCAAGATGTTGCGGTAAAGGTGGAATGCGAGATAATTTTGGGTTTTTTGCCCTCCTCGGAGCAAACTGAAGTAAGGAAATGTGGCAGAGTCCTTCTCCAGAGATTACAGGTAATACAGTCCATTGCCCCCATAAACATGCTTGACACAAGGCCCTCATGATGGAGCGATTGCTCCAGGAGAGTCTTTTTCACACTTTAATTTGCCTTAAATGAGCTGGAGAAGTCAGCGAGGGCTTTGAGATGCTGCGCTGAGAGAGAGGCCGCTGTAAACTACCTCTACGGTCGCCTCTCTCCCCAAAAATGACATGGAATTACATCATGAGTTCGGTGCGAATCTGCATGCGACTTCTGCAACCTCGTTTAGAGTGGAAATGCTTGTGCATCTAGTATCGGTTGAGAGCAGATCTAAATGATCAAAAATAAAAACAAACTTCCATCTGTCTGAGCTACAAAATTATTGTGCATGAAAACACTGTAAAGCAATAATTCCATTATGTATTATGCACAATTTAACATTTTAAAACTTAATCTATATTATAAAGGACTTTTTTTTGTTATTTGTACAGTTCAAATAATGTTTCATCACCAGCATGAAGGATTAGACTCAGAACTTATATTATTTGATCTCTTTTATGTTTATATTACTCTGAATTCCATTTAATACATCAAGTTCACAGCGTCACAGTTTCATCAAATGCAAAATTTTATGTTGTTTGAGCTTTATTTTTTGAACATGGAGGCACCATTAAATATCTCAAAAGTTATTATTTTTTAAAAAGCACAATTTATTTTAATTATTTGTACAATGATTTACCACCAGCATGAAGGATTAGACTCAAATCTTAAATTATCACTTTTATGTTTCTATTGCAGTTTATTCTGTCTAATTTGTCAAATTCACATCGTCACAGTTTCATTAAATTCTAAATTTTATTTGAATTTTTTTTTAATGTGGCACCATTAAATATCTTAAGTTATTCTATTTTATAAAGTACATTTTTTATTATTATTATTCTTTGTACATTTTTTTACCACCAGCATGAAGGATTAGAATCAAATCTTACATTATTTGTTCCCTTTTATGTTTATATTGCACTGTATTCCATCTAATACATCAAGTTCACAGCGTCGCAGTTTCTTAAAACACCAAATTTTGTTATTTGAGTTTTATTTTTGAACATGGAGGCATCTATGATCTTCACAAATGACAAACACCCGAGATCAACTTTTCAGATTCTAGTTTTAAGATTTTTTAATATTCCTATTTATTTACAATGATTGTTTTACATACATCTTGTTCCTTATAATACATATTATCATTTGTATGCATGTTATTTTATTTCAGTCCAAAATGATAAAAATGTCAGATAATCAGACCTGTTAAATTTGTTGCATTATATGTAATATTTTGTTCTTTCTATAGTGTAATATAGTTTTCAGATTTCATACTGCAGTAAGTGAGGAAGCATTTGTTCTTGCACAACACCTTTGTGCCAATGTTTGGCAGCAGAAATGGATAAATTACTTGTAACAAGTGGCCAAAAGAAAAAAAAAAGAGTTGATAACACTATTTGCATGATTTATTTGTAATGTTATCTGGCCATGCATCATTCTGAAGGACTGTCCTGTAAAAACATATTAGAAGTGCAAATGCATTTTATTTACTCTACCATTATGACCTTTGGGAATATTCATGTCGAAATATTTAATTGTTTTTTTTTTTTCCTCATTGCAAGTATCAGCATGTCTATAGAAATAATTTCTCACAGATGTCTGTTTTTCAGTGTCATTGCTCATATATTTCCAGTACAGAGGAAGCACTTTTACACACGAGGGAGGAAAAATAATCTTTTGTGTGTTGAAGCAACACAGAGGATATTTGGGTCATAGGCGGAAACTTCTATTATCATGGCTGGAGTGTTTAGTGAGGCTGAAAAGGATCAAATCGCTAAAAATCAATGAGCGCTTTAAAAGACACAGTGAATCTGAGTGTGCTGACCAATCGTCCATAGGTTCAATTCCTCAAAGGATTGTTAGGTTGGATAAATGTGGCTTTTTCCTTGTCTGCCATCTGATACTATCACTGTAGTGTGAAATACACCCATGCTGGAGAAAAATCCCTTTTTGACCTCCGCCTGTAATAGTGTCTTGGTTTCTGAACTTCATTTAATGGATATTGTGTTTTGGAAATGTGGCATTTGGAGCCTTTTTACATAAACGGAGTGATCCAGTGGTCAACTTTGACAAGTTGTGTGCTGTTTTACCAACCCAACAAAATTGAAACATTGGTTTTTCATGCACTGGACAATTTTGAGATTCTGGGCTGTTTGGCTTTGCATAACATGTCATTTCAGACTAGTGGAAAGAAAAAAAAATCCAAAATACACATTTAAGTGTTTATTTTATTGCACTTTATCTCTTGGCATCTGTAGATTTCAATACGTATCTTTAAAGGCCAGGAGTTTTTTCTCCACTTCAGCATACACCAGACGTAAGATTTTTATTTCTATCTGTATTCTGAAGGTTTTTAATCATTGCACTTTATCTATTTGTCTTTTTCAATTATAATACATATTTTAAAGGTCGTTTCTCAAAATGATTTTTTTCCCTCCACTTCAGCAGCACTTACACACACCAACATGTACAGTTTTATTCCTATCTATATTCTGAAGGTTTTTACTGAGTGACTTGTCCATATATCATTCACTTGATTTTATATGACATGTTATTCCTAAAAATGTGGTGCAAATGCATTTTTCCTGTCTATTGACGGTATTTTCTGATTTATGGAGTGATAAAAATAAATCCAAAATCCTCTCTGTAAAAACCTTTAATATATCAATAAAATGAAACAAGAATTTTGAACCTGACATTATCCAATTTATCTTCCGGGACTATATGCAATTTAGTGCATATTTAATTAGATAATGCCTCGTTTGTTTATTTAAACATAACATTTCAGGAAACTCGTAATGTAATCAATTAACTGGGGAAGTATGGTGCTATCTTTTAGTGAAAATTGTCATCCTATATTCACCTGTGGTGTCTTGCCTTAATGGAGAGCAAATACAACTTGGCACATTATATGCCACCTGATGATAGTTGCAAGATAATCTCAAAAATCTTCGCAAAATACCTCAACATCTCAACGCTTACCTCGTGTCAGTGATTTGTGACGCGCCATGAACTTTCTGCCAAAAAGAGGCACCTTTAGTTTCGGCAAATGAACAAATTTCGTCATTCTTCCATTCGTCAAAAGATTTTCTCATGCGGTTGTTTGAATAGTCGCATCTCTACCTTTCCCACTGGATCTCCTTTCCAGAAAAGAAAAAGCATATCTATTCAAAAGCCATTTAGTTCATTCCTTTCTTGGCCTGTAAACGCATTCATCAATTGTTCTGCTTTGTAGATGGCTTTCTAATGCTAATCTGCCGTGTTAAATATCTTTTTGTTCCCCTTTCACCGTTTAGTCATTCAGTTTATCCAGTTTTGGTCACCCATTTTATTTATTTATGCGCCTGGCTCCATTCATGCGCTCATGTATTTTTTATTATGTTGTTTCACTGTCATCCAGTGTCAACTCACTCTATTCAATGTAGGCTACTTGAAGGACTCAGAGGGACAAAGCGTGTACACATTGCAGCGCTATTCACCCCGGCCAGCTGGATTGCCTGAAAAAAAAGGGTGGAAGAAAAAAAAACCTTGTGAAAAGAAATCCTCAACAATGAACACAGAAGAAGTGCACAATGCTAACAGTTTTCCAAATACCACTGATTGCTTTAACCACAACGAGGGAAAGCAGGCGCTTTTTGCTGAGCTCCACTTCAACAAACAACAGGCTCACAAAGGCCTCCCAACTCATGTTTTGTTCCGAGACAAAACCTCCTCGACTGTCTAAATGCTCCTACTGAAGGGAGACAAAGTTCTTTCAGCTAGTGCCCCCTTTTTTAAAACGGAGGGAGAAAAGAGAGCTGAGAAAAAAAGGAAAATGGTCACTGGGCTGGTGATGTGCGCTCTTTTGTGGAGCGGACCACCTTTTCAGGCATTTTGCTGTGCAAACTATGGGCTTAAACGCAGAGCTTTAATAACATACAGCCCGATTCAGAGGCAAACCTGTAAAAAATGGCTTTTTCAGGTCATTTACGAGATGCATATGCGGTGACATCAAAATGAATTTTGAGATATTAACTGAATCAACCCGTCTACTTTAGGTTGCACCAGCAAAAGTCATTTTAAAGGTCAGGGCAAGTAGAAATAAATCAGGACATTTTCACCTGTTTGCAGTGTAAAATTAAACATAGTGTTAATATACTATTAAAAGTAAATAAATTATTAAATGGAAACATGTTTTTAAAAATATGAAATACTTAGGTTGCATTGAAAGGCAAATCTTAAAGACATGTTTTTCAGTAGTTTAGGAAAAGCGTGTGAGTTGCATACAATAAAAAATATTGTGCAAAAGGTCAAAAATAAATGAATAAATAGTGACATGTTTAAAACATGAAATATCTATTTAGGTTGCATTGAAATGCAAATCTTTAAGACAAATTCTTCATTAATTTGGGAAAAGTGTGGCATTTAATCAACAAAAACAACATGCAAAAGGTCATCAGGAAGCTGCTCCGAAATTAAAAAAGGATCATTCTTGATTCATAACGTCCTGTGAATAATGTGCATAGCATGTTTAAAAAAAAATCTTAAATATATACTTTGCAATAACTATATTGCACTGAAATGCAAATCTTTCGAATTCTTAATTAGTTTGGGAAAGAGTGTGAGTTGCAAGCAAAAAATAACGTGCAAAAGGTCAAGAAGCTGCTTTAAAAAGGATAATTATTGAAAACGTGCCTGTCCTGTAATTAATGTGCATATAACCCCCTGGTTTGTTGACTCGTCTGGTTCATAACAAGTGAAAAAGGTCACTTTTCCAAAGCGAAGCAGGAAGCTCCGTGGAGAGCAGCGAACGCGGTGTGACAATAGAGAATACAGGCCAGTGAAAAGGTTCAATTAACCGTGGCGGAGGTAATTATCCCTGGACAGTCCAAATTAGTTTTGCATAATTGGTCCGAGCCTTATGAATTAACTTCTTAATGTAATCTAAGAGGGCAGTTTACATCAAGAACCGGCACGGAGCACATTGGGAAGATTTTTTGAACAATTCTATCCAGTTTGAATGATGTAGCTACACTCTTAAAAATAAAGGTGCTTCAAAAGGTTCTTCAAGCGATGCCATAGAAGAACCATTTTTGGTTCCACAAAGAACCATTCGGTCAAAGATTCTTTAAAGAACCATCTCTTTCTTAGCTTTTTATAGTCTGAAGAACCTTCTTTCACCACAAAGAACCTTTTGTGAAACAGAAAGGTTCTTCAGATGTTAAAGGTTCTTTATGGAACCATTTAGACAAAAAGGTTCTTCTATGGCATCATGAAGCACCTTTATTTTTAAGAGTGTATATGTGTGTTAGACGTATAATTAATGACAAATGGTGAGTATACAAAATATTAAATGGACAGAGTGTTTCCATTTTTAATGAAATAGCTCTATTTTATTAAAAGATGCAAAGAAAAGTCTGTCCGAAAGTCCTAAACGGTTTCGTTTTTCTGCGTAAAAGTAAACTCCTCAGCTTTATCTTCCTTCCTATTCATGATTTGAGTTGTGATCATTCAGGATTTTGGCTCTTGATTACAAAGACCTGCTTGAGATTTCGGAGTAATTCTATTCAAAGCCCGAACAAAAGCGTCCTTTAGAGGATACTTTACACTTCACCTGCTCCGACCAAGTAAAGGCATTCAAGATACAAATCTTGTAAGAACTACAGAGCAATTTCCTTTTTTCCGCATACGCTTTATTATATCCCCCTTGTTCAATAAATGAACGATAGGCATTTTAAGTACATATAAGTGGAATTATGCAAAACATAGAACATACAATTTCACTTCGAGTTAGTAAAAAACGGACTGACTTTCTTATACGTGAACGCATCTGACAGTCGTCTGATGTAGAATATGTCGACGGACCAGCACCCATAGAACTTTCAGGAACTTGGGCATGTTGTTTCTTTTGAACACATTACACTTATAAGTGCTCATGGTTTCCCTTTGTGCAAATATCAAAGGACACGGATCGTGTCCCACGGTCAACAAATAGGGTAGTTTCACTGACTGAACAATAAATATTACATACATCCATGAAATAGTATTCGAAACTCAAAATATACACCTGATTTCTAGTCCATCAGCTCCGGCATTTGGAGCACTAACCAGATATGATTTAATAAATCTATACACATTTACAGCAACATGACTGATTTGAAGAAGAAGAAAAAAACTGCGCGGGAATTAATCAAAGCTGATTTTCATAATAAAACAATGTTTTGTTTTTTATCCAATATAGCTAAAATGTGACCACTTTAACAGCATTGACCGATTTTCTCTGCAATAGCGTCACATGGTAAGTTACAGAGTCAACAGGTTAGTCTGACGCGGTAGAATTATTCACATTGATAAGGGCACATACTATACTCGCTCGAGCCGTTCAGCACATTGTCGTTTCCCATTAATATCCTGAACAGAACGTCAGAGAGTTTTACCTTACATCAAGGCATTAATCATGATACAAATACATGTGATATCTGATATGACGATCGTGGCATCACATGTTCATGCTCCACCTGTATTGCGTTTATTTCACATTTAGAAACTTTTTCAGAGTCTCATAACGCCGCCGCGTACGCGGGATACGGTTCAAGCTGTGGTTTGCCCATTCCAGGTAGTAAAATGTAGGCAAGGGGTGGCTGGAGCCCCGCAGACGGCCACGCCGCGCAGTTACACGGGATCATGTAGCCCGGGTTACCCGGCGATGGATGGGAATGCGTATGAGTATGTGCGCCCGCTCCGGAGAAAGCCGTCGCCGCTGTTGGGTAACCCAACGGTGAGGCGTATGGGAAAGACGGTGGAGAAAGCTCTGTCATTTTTGAGCCGAGGTCAAAAAAAGAATAGGGGTTGGTAGACATGGAAGGGTTGAAGAACACCCTTGCCGCGGCTGCCGCCGCCGCCGCCGCCGCTACCTTGTCGTGGTTGCTCATTAACGACTCGGAAAGCGCTCCAACCGGTAAGCCGCCCACTTTCATCGCCTCGTGCTCGCCCAAATTATACGCCATCGGGAACGCGAATTTGTCTTTCTTCATTAAAGTCTTGGGCTTTCGCCTGGGTCTGTATTTGTAGTCAGGGTGTTCCTTCATGTGCATCGCCCGCAGTCGCTTCGCTTCGTCGATGAACGGCCTCTTATCGGACTCCGTCAGAAGTTTCCACTCCGCTCCGAGCCGCTTGCTGATCTCGGAATTGTGCATTTTCGGGTTCTCTTGGGCCATTTTTCGCCGCTGCGCTCGGGACCACACCATGAACGCGTTCATAGGACGCTTAACGTGATCCATGGGCTTGGACATGATGGCAAGCGTTCGCTTCACCTGCTCAGGTAAAACTCCACCGGCAGGACTGTCACTTCGTCCGAGATTTGCGCGAGTCAAAATGACGCTGTGTAAAAGTCTCCAAGCTTGCTTCAGGCTCACTGCGACATTCCGCCGCGAAAACAAGTCCAAGCGTAATTCTTCTTAAACTTTCACGAAAGCAATGTTTTCAGATGCATCGTGAGTATATCCTCAAAAAGTCGCAGATGAAGTCGAAGAAGGGATAAACAAGAAGCCGTCTTCCTCCTTAGCTCTGCTCGCTTGTTGTTTTCCTCCTCACCATGTTGAAGCAACCGCCGCTGATAACTTCAATCGAGTGACTGTCAACCGAGGGTTGCAACATGTGAAGTAAGGAGCGCGCTGGCAGGTACTGAAAGGGCCTTCGGCGCATGCGCACTGCGGCTGTCAGACCTCGGGCGCTCCAAAATCCCACCCAGCGCGAGGACGAGAGTGAAATGATAAACTCACTTTGCTCAGAGTGAAAAGCAGTCCGACATCGTGTGTGTGTGTGTGTGTGTGTGTGTGTTCCCGCTTAAGCGTTCAGGACACAGCATATGAGTGTAGCCTACTTTAATAATAGCCTACTCAACATAAACGTGCGCTAATTTTCGCGTTTAAAGTAGACTACATTTCGCCGGGAATTTTAGTAGTGCAATCTGTTGAGGTTCGTCTCTCACGACCCGAATTGTAAATTCTAGAGTATTTAAAAAAAAAAAACATCATGCAAATCTTTTATCAATATTATCATATCAGAATTATTTATTCATAGTTACCTTCTCAGGTGATCGCGATTTTCGTCTATTTAATGCCAAGTGAAACTACGTTTTTTGACTCATTTGCATTTTAACTGTTGTGTTTAGTTCCTGAAAGTTCGAGAACTTTACTGTCAATATTGAGTCACCTTTAGCAGGTATATCCTATAATAAATCACTTTTTATTTATATTTGGTCTTCATGTAGTACTTGATCAAGCTGCGTTCCATTCGCACAGAATGAAATTGAATGAATGAATGCCTTTTATTGCCATTATACCGTGTACAATGAAATTAGAGTAGCTTCCCTTTAACATATATCACATAATACACATACAGCAAAACATTTCAACATAAGAACTTACATTCAACATAAGAAAATAAAGAGTTATATTGCACAATAACCAAATAGGCATACTAATATACTCTACTGTTTCATATAATAAATGATAAGAAAAAGTTATTAAACGTACAGTAGGCTATATCACAAAATTAAATTACAAAAATACAATCTGTCTTGACCAAAGGGAACGCAAGTCTTTAATTTATCGGAATATTTTCACTAAAGCACGCACGTATTAATAAGCTAGATAAAGCGTGAGGTGTTTATCGCACTCAGAGAACTTTTTCTTCTTGACTGCTTCGCTTCTTTCTCTCCGACTTCAAAGGATTTTCTGAAGGCAGCGCATCGTGACCCGAAAATGAGCTTGAGGAATATTTCACTGTGCAATTACAGATATCTCAGAGTCCTTGTGTAAATTGTATGTTTAAGTGGATTCTGCCCGCACCTTCTCTGTTGTTCCCTATTAATAAAATCATACTTAAAATGACAGCTTTTAACAAGTGGGAAAAATCATTTATTTGCGGAAACTGCCTTTGCAATTAAACCTGTAGTCAGACCTTTTCCCTAGCTCTTAATATCAATGCATACGTTTGTATTTAAAACCGAAAATTAGCATGCATGCATGCCAGTTTTATTATAATTATTCATGTGTTTATTATTATTATTATCCAAATCGAAAGTCAAAGCATCTAATGCATTCAAAGAGATCGGCACATAATCCGGTTTTATCAGAGATGATGACAACATGATTAATAATCATATATTGTAAAGAGGCAGAGCCTTGTAAGGGAGCAAAGACGATGCAGATAAGAAAAAAATCATTCATATTTATCGTGAAGAAAGTCATCTGTGTATTGAAAGACAAGCAGCGCTAAATGCTGAGCAGCTATGAGTGGTTGAAATCTATTGTTCGCCTTAAGCCTGGTTTCCTCTCCATTATTCGGCCAAACGTGGCTTCTGAAATTTAATTACGCCTATCGAATGAGATTAATGTTGTACTATTATGGCGTTCTGCCCTCGGCCTTCATATGCATGTCTTTTGTTCAGGCGGGGTACAGTGAAGATAATGATGATGATGATGATGATGAGTGTCAGAGCAGATGATTGACAGCAGCTCTGACGTGTCCATCTCTGTCCTGCTCTCTTCTGTGGGCAGTTTATGATTCAGATGCTTCAGGCGGCATCAAAAATATGATGTGAACGGCTAAGACGTTCTTTTAAACCCTTAAAACAGTCGATGATTAAGAAAAAAATTTGAATCAATGCATAAACACCACAGCCTCTGCTTTGATACCAACATCTTGCAACATATATTTTAATAAAAAAAAAATAATAAAAAAAAAACACCACGCATTTCATTAGCATATAAAAAAAAAATATTTAAAAATGAATGCTGTAAAAAAAACATTACTATTCATTTTTGTTATTATAACAATTACATGTTTTTTATATCTGAGGTACTGTGTAGGTGCTCTGTTGACTGATATATAACATAATTAATTTACAAATTATATATTATTCTAAATGTTTGTAGACATATTGTTTTATGAATTTTAATTGTAATAATGTTTGTTGTGTGTGTGTATACATTTAAATATGTATACTGTACATATACATATATAGAGAGATAGATATACATTTATGTGTGTGTGTGTGTGTGCATATATATATATATATATATATATATATGACATTTCACAGTTCTGCCTGTAAATTATTTTACACATTCTTCCTTTACTGTAATGTAATGTAAATAAATAAAAGTAAATAAAAGAGGAATGTGTAAAGTCAGTTTGAGAAACTTGAGGAACAGCTGAACCTTTTTTCTTTTGAGTTTTTGACCGTGAGTTTTGTGTGAGTTTAGCGTGTCTCAAACTGCACAGGAAGCGATTCATGGGAAGGAAACTGCTTTACTGTTTTCATGAGGAGATGGGCATTTCTTTGGAGAAGTTTTGCACTTTTTGCCTATCATGCCATCTCTCGGTGACACAGGATTGCAATAGAGCTCTTCAAACTAAAACTGGGGCGTGGAGACACTTTCTCACTGATGAAAGAGGCGTCATTACAGGGAGGCTGGAGAATATAAGTGACTCTTACCAGATGCTCTATCATATACTCCCTTCCTCTAAGACAGAGTTTGAGATGTTTAACTACATGGCAACAGATCCACTGCATGGTAGAAAACAAACAAGTTTTTAATTATTATTGTTATTTTTGGGGCTTCTTGTCCATAAAATAGGGCCAAATTTACTGTGTTAATATGAAAAAAAATATATATATGTATTGATTTTTCACTGGTGTTTTACCCTTATTTTGAATTATGCATTGCATTGTCTTGTGTTTTAGGGTTAAAGGAAATGTCCTTAAACTTAACATACAACATCCTGGCAGAAAATTACCAGCACCTTTCCCGTTTTTCTACAGATTTCTCGCTCTGATGAGCTTTAAAGAGAAGATTATGCATACAATTATACTTTAAAGCATAACATATCAGCAGCAGTCTTTAAAGTATAACTAATTGTGTTTAATTTCTACTTGAAAGTTGATTTTTACAAATGCAGATGCTCATTTATGAACTAAAGAACAACAGTGAAAGAAGCTGAAAAATGCAGAATTTAATTCGACTGAATCATTATAGTCATGGGTTTTAAAAAATTATGCAGAAGTTGGCACTATTTCCAGCCCACACATTTATAGACATAATCACATGTTTAAGATTTATATTAAACAAAATACTACAAATAGCACATGGCCATTTGGATTGAAACTAGATCTGGGAGTTTATGTCACTGCTGATTTTGATAAACTGGTGTTTGTGTTGTAATCTTTTATTAGGTTTGGATCCAAATATCCAGCACAGAATTGAAAAAATAAAAATAAATAAAAATAATATTAAAATTTTCTACCAAAATGTCATTAATCTGGGGAAATATGATCACTAGGTGTCCTCATGAAAAATTCTGAGTCACTCCTAGTCTAGTCCTCTCAGACTAATCAGTGACTACCCTTACCAAAAAGTAGTATACTTCAAGTTTATTTGTTCAAGTATATTTTTAAGTATACTTTATGTAGTAAGTATACAAATATCAGTGTACTAGTAATATACTTGTAAGTGTACTATTTCAATACTCCTTGGGACTAAACGCCCACTTTCCAGTATATAAAAGTATACTTTTAAATATACTTTAAGTATAACAGTAGTAAACTTTAAGTACACAACTAGTTTGCATCAATACTTTTAGCTTGTACTGCAACTATACTAAAAGTGAACTTATAGGTATACCTCTTCATTGGTCGACATTTTATTCCATAAGGTTACACAGTTTTGATGCTGTTTTATGTCTGATGATCGTGTTAGAATACATGTGGAAGCATCTGTTGTTTCGGTTTCTTCTTCACTTGTGTTTTTTGGAAATTCCGTACAATGAAAACAGTCAGACGCTGTGAAAAACAGGCATCTTTCAAAGAACATTAGAGTAAAAGGCATGATGTACAGTGAGAAACAGGAGGAGCGATAAGACATGTCTTATCTGGCTTCCTCGAGGCTGGCTTAGAAACCACACCGCTCGCACCGACTATCTCACGTCGTTTACCATGCGACCTTCTGAGCTGTTTGTCAAATCAAATTTCGCTGGCGTCTCCCAAGAGCTACATGTTTAACTGAAGAATAAACTGTAGTGGGCAGGGAGAAGTATTCATCGTTTCAGTCTTTTCCCCCCACAGGCATTGTGATGACTTTGTGATGATACACTATTTTGAAGCATTTAGCCGGTGTGCATTATCGCTCGCTTGCTTTTGCCCCATTCTTCCAGCTTATCGTCGCTGCATCACAGCTCGGTCCAAACAGAGAGTTGTAATTACCCAGACTGCCACCTGATAGCTGCTCCTCTATCAGCAGCATCACCGCGCGCCTCTCCGTTTTATATGGGGCAGATACAGAGAGAGAGAGCGGGACGTAATGATAGCATTTTGAGCTGGAATCAGCTTAAACTTCACAATGTTTCTCATCCATCCTATTATCTCATCACAATGCCTGGCTTTCTCCATACCCTTCTCCTTTTTCTGCAGAAGCAGATGTGATGTCTGACACAAAACAGAAAGCCATTCAGTCTTCTTCGAGCAGTCTTTGCATTCAGCGTGTTTTATATGGTGTCACTCTTCTGACTGTAGAAAGTGGAGAGTTCTTTGGTGATATTTGCCTCTTTTCCCAAAACCTGGTGATCTGCCTCATTGTGTGCTGTCTACATAGGCTCACTGTGGAGAACTGACTCACAGCTGATTCCAGTCGAAGCCAGTTTGGCCTGCAACATTAGCATTAAAAGACACAGAGCATGAATACTGTATAAAATAGTCCAATTTGAATTAGAATTAACTATTTTACAGGACCATAAAAAAGTAAACAAACCCATATACAGTAAAAATATATTTTGACTAGCCAAAATATATTTTAATTTAGGCTAAATATGTTGTAAACAGCTAAATGGAGATAATGCTTAATGTGGCTTAATGGATAAAGACAGTGATTTTGGTTGGAAAATATATATATACTGTATATATATATAAAAAAAATAATTGTTTTTATTCAAATGTGTTATATGTGTTATAGACAACAAATTACATTTTTCTCTTTAGATGTGACATATGTGAATGTATTAAGAAATACAGTATATGGAGGGCAAAATATATTTTTTAATGCTTTTAAAGATTTATCTAATTTAAAATATATTTTTAAAAATATGCAAAAGTTTAGAACAGTTTTAACAGTAGTCATCTGAGTGATGTTTGCTTTTTAAATTTATTTTTTAACGAGATTATAAGTAGGCTATTATTTTCTGAGGTAATCGACAGTGTGCCGCACAATTGATGTAAAAAAAAAATAAAATGTAATTTTATGCTTCAACCATAGATGGCGATAATCCCGAAGTGCACCTTTAAAGAGAAGAGAGAAACAAAAGCAAAAAATGAAGAGTTCTTTCAACAGAAATATCAAGTGACATCAATCAAATAAAGGTATTGAACAAAAATTAAATTACTATTGCTTATGTGCTATGGCTCTTCTTCATGTGTCTATATTTTATGAAAATAATGAATTTTGAAATGCAAACTAAAGAAAATGCATACTATTCTGCGTTACACATTGTACATTTCATTAATTGTCTTAATGTTTAAAGTTTGCTGAGAAGCTTGTTTAATGACAGCTTGTCATTGTGACAACTTACTGGGGCATACTGTCACAGCGTGAACCGTATCATTTTTGCGATGCTAGAGCCCCCTACCGTTAAGTGAGTGTAATTCACTGCCGTAAATATCACCGTCGTAATTTGGTTGCACACGTGCATTTGTTGCTGCCGTAAAGCGATCTGCCTTTTTCGCGGAATTTCGTACCCGCTCACCAAACTTACGCGGTAAAAAACAGAAGCCGTTCGCTTTATTAGAACTCAGTGTACCATCAGTATATGATTTTGAAACTGATATTTCAAGGTAAAAACTTGCATATAGTTGCATTAAAGTCAAAAGGACTAACGCGAAGGGCATTTAGCTAGTTTCTAATTTTGCTTGCTAAAATGTGTTCACGCTTGTGTTTAGATGTAGATGTTAGAATTATGTATTGTACATTGGTTATGCTTTTAATCAGCTGTTCCTGTATATGTAAGATCAATTATATTTTTATATATCTGTAACTTTTCATAGATATTTTGAGCAACAAACCGCATCCCTACCCTATACTTAACCGATTCTCAACAATATAAAACACGCAACAGACCGATAAAAGTACAGTCAAAATAACTGAATACAAAACAGCACTATAAAATACTACACTTTTTTTATTATTTTGACAATACTTCTATTTATCTGCCTGTTATGTGTTTTATATTGTGGAGAAGTGGTTAGGTTTAGGGTTAGGGGTTGTGTTAGGTGCTCAAAAATATTGACATGCTTGCAAGATGAAAATGAGTTGCAATGGCTTACGGTCAAGTCAGTAAACAGATGAGTAGTTAGAATTGAATAAATGAATTTTAGTTGAATTATGCACTCTAAAAATGACATGGGTTGAAACAACCCAGTGTGGTAGTAAACAGGATGTGTAATTGCTATTCATATTTCAACGTAAGGTTAGGTTTATAGAGTAGCTAATCTATACAAATAAACCAATCCTGAAGAATTGGAACAGACATCATTTTTTAACAGACGGAGCGCAGCTAAAGCAGTTTAATCAAGCCTAAATCTGATTTAGGAACTGCATCAGAATTCCAGACTTTGGTTCCCATGGCACTGATGCTCACAGAGAAACGACACTATCAATCTTATCTGAAGAGATGAAGTGAGCAGCATAATGATCGTGTCATTGAGAGCAAAAGAAACAGCTCTCCCTCTCTTCACTAAGTCACTGATTCTGCAGATGGCGTTCGGTTCCATGAAGCTCAGGGTAATGATGTTTTCCGTTTGAATCCGACATGTTTAAAGGCAAGAGTTGTGCTGCTTTAAGTTCACACATTTAGTTCCCTCAAAAATGAAATCATGCTGACTATTTACTCACCATCAGGCCATCCAAGATGTAGATGAGTTTGTTTCTTCATCAGATTTGGAGAAATGTAGCATTGCATCAGTGTCTCAACAATGGATGCTCTGCAGTGAATGGGTGCCGTCAGAATGAGAGTCCAAACAGCTGATAAAAACATCACAATAATCCACAAGTGATCCACACCACTCCAGTCCATCAGTTAATGTCTTGAGAAGCCAAAACCTGCATGTTTGTGAGAAATAAATCAATCATTAAGACATTTTTAACTTTAAACCGCTGCTTCCGGCTAAAATATGAATCCATAATACGGCTTCCTCCAGTGAAAAAGTGGTCTAGTCTGAATCAGGAGAGAAATCTGCCCCGATCAAGCACCGTTTACAAGCCAAAACAGCTCTAAACAAATATGTGGCTGGATTTTGATGTGAGAGACAACAGGAGATGCACTTTTTCACTGGAGGAAGCGTTATTATAAAACGTCTTGATGCGTTTGTTTCTTACAAACATGCAGCTTTTTCTCAAGATGTTAACTGATGGACTGGAGTGGTGTGAATTATTGTGATGTTTTTATCAGCTGTTTGGACTCTCATTCTGACGGCACCCATTCACTGCAGAGCATCCCTTGCTGAGACACTGATGCAATGCTACATTTCTCCAAATCTGATGAAGAAACGCAACGAGAACACAATCTTACATCACTTACATCCTAGCCACAGATGGACTGTTTGATGCATATTGCACACAAAACTGGAAAGCTCTTGTAAAGAACATCGGATCTGCCAAAGTTTGACAGCTTAGTGCCATTAAATCTTTAAAAGATGTTTTGTTGGGGTCAGCTGTAGTGTGTGAACCAGACTTTATTTAACTGGCTTCCAGTGGCATGTCATTGGCAAACTCTATATTTTGAGTGGCAAGCTGTCAAGCCCTTGCTTGTATGTATTTGGGTCCTTGTGATGTGGGAAGGACAGTGATTTCAAACACTTTTGCCACTGCTCCAGCATTGTGCACTGAACATTTGCATGAGAAAACTACAAATCCTCAGGGACTATTAGGGTTTCAAAACTCAACGTCCTCTTCCAAACGGAAAACACAATAGGCCTCCCATGCAAACGCCACGTCGCTTTGAAACAACCTGTATACGCTTGTGTGTCTTTTTCCCACTCCGTCTATCCCCTCCTCTATTGCACGGACAAAAAGAGTGGAAAAAAGTTGAGCGGGCATTCAGTTGTAAACCCCCTGTTGCAGCTGGTCCACATCTTGCTGTGCGCTGCCAAGTGCGAGAAGCACTCTCCTTTCATCTGGCTCGGCCAAAATCTGGGCTAATGTGTCTCAGTGAAAGAGTCCCGCGGTGCTGCGATCTCTCATTCTTCTCTTGTTTTTTCCTCCATTCTGTGCTCTTCCACTTGGGATAATTGCAGTTTAATTGGGTGACAAGAAATGAAAACTGTGTCCACATTATGTGGGATTATCTCCTTTCTGCTTGAGCCTGCCATTCAGAGAGGCCCGTATATCAATGCAGGCGAGTCTGTCGCCCGGTCAGGGCTGAGAATAGTTTGACAACCGGTCAGCTGACCGATACAAGGAGATCGGACAGGGGAGCATGCTTTGTTTTCCCATAAATTTACATTCACCTTTGAGTGGTAGATGTTGAATAAATAGATAAATGATGTGCTTTCAAGAGCTTTTTTTTCGAAATGCTAGGAATATTCTAAATTGCAATGCAGTTTGTCAGAGAATTATAACATGTATTCATTGAATAGGCCGACATGGAATCTGCATGTGGGATCTCTTTATGCTTGTTGTGTGTTTGTTTAATAAATGTTTCGATTCATTTGATTTTGCTTTCAGCTGCCTAAAAGGGTGTTTTCACACTTGAGTCTTATTAAATAATCAAATTCAGACCAAAATATAAACCAAGTAAAAGAATCCACTTCTCTTTGCATTCACACAGTTCTTTGGATTTAAAAGTGGATTGGGTCTTACTTTGGTCCATTTCAGTTAATTCAGGTCTCAGTCTACTTTTTGTAATCATTTACACTATTGTTTTAACAGCAATCGTAGTGTTGTTGTTATTATTAATATTAATAGTGTTGAATAATTAATTGAATATAATATGTATATATTATTTATTACTGTTAATGTATTATATTTATTATTATAATTATTGTTGTTATAATATAATTGAATAACATATCTATTAGTGTTGTTGTTGTTGTTATTATTTAATTAAATTAATATAATATTTAATGTTATGTATTATTAGTATTATTATCATTATTATTGAATAATTAATTAAATATATTTACATAATGTTAATATATTTTTGTTAATGTATTATAATAATTGTTGTTATATAATTTAATAAAATATTTTATATTATTGTTTTTGTTGTTTTTATAATTATTATTATAATTTAATTTAATACATTTAATGTCGTTGTTATTATCATCATCATCATCAGTTATTGTATAATTAACAAAGTAATAATTAATAAAGTATTGTTATTATTATTACTATTATTATATTATTAATTATTAATTAAACAGTATTATTATTATTAGTATTATTATTATTGTATCTTTAATTGAATATAATATTTATATAATATTACTTATAATAATAATACATTGAGTATTGGAATATTATTTGACAATCTTTGACATTTAGTTATTGTCAAAGAGAATTCTGATGTTTTTTTATTTATTATGTTTTTCTTTTTCTTTTAAATGCAGTTTTGAAAGACTCCAATTAAGTTTTAAATCATTCATTCTCTCACAAAACTGAGAAAAGATCTGTTTCTGTGTATTTGACGGTAGTTTAATAGTTTTATAAACTCGTGAGAGATGTTCTGTTTGCTTTAAAGTTTGTTTGGAGCGTTCAAGGCGAAACTCTTGAGATCCCTTTAATGAACCAAGTGTAAAAACGCCCTAAAAAGTAGTACTAACAACTCCATTAAAACATTTTACCATGTTTCAATTCATGTCCCGCAGTCATAGGAATCACGAAATGCAATAATAACAATCCAGGTTTGCTCAAAAATGCAATTTCGCCGTGATGAATCTCAGCCTGGCCAACAACAAATGATAAAACAGCAGATATAAACACTGCTGGATGTTGTTCAATAATGAAGAAGCGGCGAGAGGACGGTATTATTTGTGGCGAGGGAACTATCCTTTTCATTAGGCTTTTTTCTCCAGTTCCCAAACCTCCTTGGGGGTGTGCATGGCAAGGTTATAAACATTGAGTCATTCTCAGGGCCTCTGCAAGCCGTACCTTCCCTTTTGTCAGAGCTGTACTCAACTTTAAAAGCCCCTTTCAGTCGACATGAATGCCCTTCATTTTCTCTCAAAGAACTTTGCATTGATAGCGGCAAAAAGGGAAGGTTGTTTAGAAAAGGATGGAGAGACAATGAGAACAAAAAAAAGCGAAAAGCTTTTCAGATTCCATTATGAACATAGCACTCCCTTTCTTTCCGACTGTTTATACATGTTCTGCAGAATAATGCAGCCCTGCTGTAATATGTTCCTTGTCCTCTTATTTGAAATGGGCCTTGTATCAGCGCTAACCGGGGAGGGGGGTTGGGATTGCAAGCTCGTGCATTCACTGCAAGATCAAGGTAAAGCGCGCAGATCGGGCGCAGGAAAAATGTGAAAGCCAGGTGAAAGAAAGGAGACCTTGCCCGTGTAGTAAAGAGCCATTCAGACTGCGCTCCATTGTGTAAATATTTAAGGTGCCCTGATGCTTGGGCCGAGAGGAGAGCCGGGCTTTTTGAGAAGCGCCTACGATGACAATGCCAACGCTGAAGAGCTTTCTGTTCGCATTTCTGTGCCTGACCTTAGTGCCGAAGCCCAATACACATGAAGGTTGCTGGAGGTTTAGCAGTGCTTATGGCAGTTGTGCACAGGGAAAAAGCATCATCACTGTAAAACCGAACAGTTAAAACTAATGAAATTGAGTTTGTTTCACTCAAATACTACTGAAAAGTTCATTGTACGCAATAGAAAAAAGTTATCTCAAAATTTGATATTAGTGAGCGGAACTTATGGAGCTTTCAAGTCATGTCGGATAGATTATATTTACGAGTTGAACGCACATGAACGCACCACAAAGTCGCTATTATGAGTGGGAAACTCGAAATTTTCTTTTCAAATTTGTTGAAATGAATAAAATGATTTTTTTGTCATGTACAATAAAACTATATAAGTTCCATATTCAAAATATGATATTATTGTGTAATTACGATAGAATATATGATTCCGTTTACATCACCTTCATAAATGGAATAAAAAGAGCAAAAAGCTAAACATTCTTTATTCATCATTTTGTAGATGTAGAGTTCGGTTTTAAAATCGTTCAGTTTTATGTAGAAAAGTTAAATCGCCATCTTGTTCTGACCAAAGTGACTTGAACGCACCTGACGTCGTAATTATGACTTGTCAACACATAAATACGAACTTCCCAGGAGGACTTGAATGCACCATTAAACTGGCGTGAGTTGCAGCAGATTTATAGTTCCCAGCATGCTTTGCGTCAGACTGTGAAAGGAGAATAAATGTTGAAATTTGTTATTGTTAAGTTATATTTACAATAACATTGGTTATGTTATTTAGTGTGTTTTTGCACAAGATTTATAAAGGGGGGGGGGGGGGGGGGG
>NW_015552635.1:0-1356 GCF_001515605.1 Sinocyclocheilus anshuiensis | reverse complement strand
TTTTGGTATTTAAAGGTGTTTCTTTTATGTTGAAGTTTTGTAGGGTTTCCATCGTGGTGAAGAGTAGTGATTGTGGTTTGGTTAAGAATGGGCTGCAAAACTTCAATACTGCATGTTGATTAACACCTCATGCAATGCATACTGATAGGCTCTTTGATAGTTATTGGTATCAATTCTTTATATGGAATTGGTTCATAGTGAATTGGATCATTCACAGTGAATTGGATTGCTTCATAGTAAATTGGTTCTTACTGAATTCGTTCATAGTCAATTAAATTGAGTCATAGTGAATCGGATTGGTTCATAGTGAATTGGTACTTAGTGAATTCGTTCATAGTCAATTAAATTGAGTCATAGTGAATCGGATTGGTTCATAGTGAATTGGTACTTAGTGAATTCGTTCATAGTCAATTAAATTGAGTCATAGTGAATCGGATTGGTTCATAGTGAATTGGTACTTAGTGAATTCGTTCATAGTCAATTAAATTGAGTCATAGTGAATCGGATTGGTTCATAGTGTATTGGTTCTTAGTGAATCACATTGAATTAGACTGGTTCACAGTGAATCGGATTGCTTAGTAAATTGGTTCTTAGTGAATTGGTTCATAGTGAATCAAATTGGGTCATAGTGAATCGGACTGCTTCATAGTGAATTGGTTCTTAATGAATTGGTTCATTGTGAATCGGAATGAATTAGATTGGTTCACAGTGAATCGGATTGCTTTATAGTAAATTGGTTCTTAGAGAATTGTTAATAGTGAACCAAATTGGATGCGAGCATATGGAGGCAAGTGTGGTTGGAATTGGACTAGAAATTGGTCCAAATGTTTGTAAGATGTTCCACTAGGTGTCTAAAAGTACAATGTTCCAATTACGTTAAGTAAAATGAAAAAAATTGCTCATAATAGCCAAATAAAATGAGTGCATATATTCTATACTTATCCATACAGAATATCTAATAATTTGAGCACATATGCTACTGCCATACAAGCTATCCTCTGAGCTATTCCACCTCATAGACTCACCTGGAAGCATTAGCATCAATTTCACCGACTCTCCTTTTTTTAATTTAAACTTCCTATCAATGGCAGAGTTCAGCCTTGAGCAACCACACTGACTGTCATCAAAGACACCAAGTGTCTCTTTATTCCAGGTTGGCTGGTCCTGTGAAGACTGGTGAGGATTGTTAAGCTGACCCTGCGCTGAGGGAATAACTGGGAGTTAATCATTTTTAAGGTAGGGTTATGGAGTTTCGGTGCATGATGGAAAGGGGGAGATGTACGGTTTCTGTCTGGTCAGTGCAGAGGAGCAGTTTGTGTAATTGGAGTGCAAATAAGGTTTGATCAGTGTCCAGTT
>NW_015552634.1:414-624 GCF_001515605.1 Sinocyclocheilus anshuiensis | reverse complement strand
CCTGCCAGTCTTGTCGTCATCTACTCAGAGGAGTGATTAAAGACTGATCCAATCAAGAGACAACAAAGCTTTCTTTGTATCAAGGACTAAAAAGTTCTTTCATAATATATAGTTGAGAGAATACCTCATGATCGCTTAGGCATAGGACCCTTATATGTATGCACAGGAAATGGCTAATTTAATCACACCCTCAGGCTTGCAGAACAACAG
>NW_015552634.1:0-192 GCF_001515605.1 Sinocyclocheilus anshuiensis | reverse complement strand
GAGCAATATATTCACAAATAATATGTTTATGTCTGATGATGTGTGATGTGTTTCCTGTAATCGGTGCAAGTTTAACCAATGTGTATAAACACCTTTTAGTAATTAAGATTATTAATGTGGATGCAAACTATCCGATACTGAGCTTGAATGAAAGCTTGTTTTATTCGCCGAACATTGCTGTTAGTGAAAATT
>NW_015552633.1:1132834-1147592 GCF_001515605.1 Sinocyclocheilus anshuiensis | reverse complement strand
TTTGAATTCTCTCCCTTTCTGAGGAGTTGGATTCCTCGCTCCGTGTTCTCGTGGTAGTGTTTAGCAGTGCTCCCCTTTTTCAAAGGGTTGCCTATGAGCAGACTACTCCTTTCTGAATTCGGAGTTCTCATCTCACGTGAGAGTTGAGTTCTCTGTTTTTCCCAGAGCACCTGGAACCGGCAACATCAGGCGAACTACGCCCTTCCTCTGCCTCCCTGGTGTGCTGAGTTTTTGTCCCCTTTATCAAAGGGTTGCCTATGAGCACGCTACTCCTTTCTGAATTCGGAGTTCTCCTCTCACGTGAGAGTTAAGTTCTCTGTTTTCCCAGAGCACCTGGAACTGGCAACATCAGACGAACTAGGCCCTTTCTCTGCCTCCCTGGTGCGCTGAGTTTTTGGCTGAGCTTGCAGTACGCGTACCCTTCTGATTTCTAACGAACATGCTGTAGGTCGAGCCCCCTCTCGACTGAGAGCTGGGTGTGTTGCTCCCTCAGCTAGGTAACTTACTGCTAGCCATTCCAGCATTTTACCATAGATCGAGCTGATGGCTTCTCGAACAGTTTGTTTTGGTGATGTACCATTTCCATCTATGGGCTGCTCTTTCAGAGTGCCACGAGAGCCCCTTAGGATGGTATCTTTAAAATCCATCTTATGGTAAGTGTGCACGTGAAGTCTTTGTACGTAAACTCACTCTAAAAAGAGAAACGCACAGACAAGTATACACGCAACTTTCATCTCTCTCTCTCTCTTGAATTGGCAATATTTGAGAAAATGGTTTAGCGATTTATAATTATTGGGGGGACTAGCCCTCCTCAATGTCTACGGTGGTTATCGCCCTGATCAGACATGAAAATATGTTGTGGCACTATCGTCCAGTCTGTAATATGATGTTAGCCAACTTTAGCGATTTTTTGCAAACATTTCTTTGAGTAACGTGACCATAAATACGTGCCCATATCTTCACCTTCCTAATTCCCCTGTAACCACCATCTCTCCACCTGACCGAGGTTTGGTAGGGACTTCCTGCATTACAGTCTCCTATGCTGAACCTATGATGTTTAGGTTGGTTCTATGGCTTCATAGTAACTTTATTAATGCCAAAAATGCTTACATTTATGTGTCTTTTTGTTTGCTCGGGCAGCCATGTTGCCGCTGAAGCCGGTTTACGCTGAGATAATTTATACCCCTTCATTTGAAGTGTGGTCCTGAAAAATCTTCATTTGAAGGGCTATCTGGCCCTTCCCCTTACCTCTACCCCTCCAACCAAGAGAGAATCGAGACACCCCTACCCCTTCATGTGAACGTGCGAAACGGAGGGGTAGGGGAAAGGGGAAGGGCTAAGGGGTAGAATTGGGATTGGGCCTTAGTATGATGCTAAGCTCTTGGTCGTATCCCCTTAAAGGAATCTATTCCTGATTCCAAGCAGGAGTCTGGCCCTAACAGGTAAGTTTTTTGGGGTATGTAGCCTAGGCCTTTGGCCGTAGGGGATAATGTCACGGACAGCCATCTAACGTCCTGGGGCAACTCCCATGGCTATGGTAGAGTTGGTACTTAGTGCTCGCCTAGGTTTCTGGCATGCACTCCCCTCAGCATGGTGGCGTGAGTATACTGTTCCCCATATCGACCCCTAGAGGACGCGCCCTACTCAGGGAACCATGGTTACATAAGTAACCTGAGATGTTTTCGATGTAAGCTACTTATTCATTATTTCACAATAACCATTTTTACTGTGTTTTACTTTAAAAATTAACTGAAGTTTAACTAAATTTATATAGGTATTTATATATCAAGTAAATAGGGAAACGTTTGAAATAAAGATTACTGAAAATAATGCATCAATTATATATATATAATACTTTATTTTTACTTTTCAGGAGGCTATTATTGAACAACTCCATTCAAACTGCACAGTAAGAAATGTCAGCATGTCGAAGGAGCCAAAAAATGTAAGAAAATGTCTATACTTTTTTGTCTACTAAACAAACCCCATCTGTTCAAGAGTGTGCTCATATGTTAGTCATATTTCTCTCTCAAACTGAAAGAGCAAAAGTTGTTTCTCATACTTTACAGCCTTTTATATGTGGCAGTAAAGGCACGTCCACTAAAATGTGACTGTTTGGTTCTTTCACTTTAATATTCTGCAGATTTGCTTTGTAAATGTTCTGACCTGCCCTTCCCACTCATTCCAGACCATATGAAGTTCAGGGTCAGCTGGTTGCTGTTCACAGCACATAGACACAGTTGTTAGTTTAACAACCCTGCTTGAAGATACAAGTTTCTCCTCCGTTGTTGTTACTCATTCGCTGATTTGTTTCTGATCCGCTCACAGACACAGTCCATCCACAGAAAAATCTGCAGGGTTAACGGAAAACTGAGCAGAATCGAGAGGGAGTCAGATAATGTAAATGGACAACTGAAAGTTGTGTTATATAAACTTGTGGAAGAAATAAATGCATCCTTGAGATGTTGGTGCCATGGAAAGGTAATCGAAGCAACCTGTTTCCTCACATTCAGTTTTCTCTTACATCATTTTCATTTATTTAAACCTCCTTTTTGTTTCATTTGTGGATGAACAGAGAGAGGGGACAAATAAGCCAATACAGCAAATACGAAAGTGGAAGCCTTGCAGAGTGAAAGACATTCTCGCCAACTTACAGAGACACTTTGAACAATACAATGCCTATCTGTCACTCAGCACAGACCTTCCAGAGCGTGGGAAGACTTCAGAGAACAGCAAATACGAAAGTGGAAGCCTTGCAGAGTGAAAGACATTCTCGCCAACTTACAGAGACACTTTGAACAATACAATGCGTATCTGTCACTCAGCACAGACCTTCCAGAGCGTGGGAAGACTTCAGAGCAAACCGGTATATAATACTTGGCCTCCATCCATCTCGTAGCTCTATTACAACAAATTAATGTACAGAATATGAAGAAGTAACTGGACGCACCATGTGTCATTCACACTATTCAGTATTTGACTGAAGAAAAACTTTTTATGGCAAAATATGTGCTAACTAGAAGCATACTACTTATGCATGAAAATGTTTCAAAACTTTGTACTTCGGATTGTTATCTTTGAATACGAAGGGTGCAGCAAATGGAACTCATAAACTAAAAAGTTGGCTTCAAAGCCTATATTATATACATTTTCTAGGCCTCAAGTTACAACTTCGTTGTTTCACATGCTTCTTTTTTTGGGAAGTGACCTTATCCAAGTCTTACACATTTTCTTAAAGCCTTACAGTAAAGCCAAAGATTACACTCTCACTGTGTTTTTCAAACTTTTTTTTGTAAAAAATTGAACTGAATGTGTTCCAAACACATTAACTGTGAATTCAGTTAATGCTTTTATTATGAGGTTCTTTCTTAGTTTTGTAAAGTGTCAGTAGAGCTGTTTCTTAAAAATTCTCTTAAGGAGTGATATTTTTAGTTTATAATTATTAAACCTTGACTTAAGGAGCTACTGAAATGGTTCTATTTAACATGGTTGATAACAATTTGTACTGTTCTACTGCATCTATCTTTGTGAGCAACACTTGCCAAGAAAATCCTTGCCTTTTTCTTTTACCATCTTTATTTATCTTTAGTCTTAAACAGCATTTTAATGCAACATCTACATGGACTTACATACATTTGCTGTTAACAAGCTGCCTGTCATTCTTATATATATAAAAAAAATCAACAGGTGGGCTTATATGGTACATGAACTTTTTAGGGTCACTTCCCCTGTATAAAGGAACTATCTGTTAACTTTTCACATATTCACTTCACATATGTTTTATATATAACAGTACAGCACTGTATATATATTTTATATGCAACTTCATGCCAGTAGCTGCAAGGAAAACAATGGGTTCATAAAGAGAAACTGAAATATTGAACAGAACCATGTAAAAAAAAAAACACTCAAAACTAGGGCTGTCAATCAATTAAAAATTTTAATCAATGCTTTAATGAATAACTACATATATTGCATATATTAATATTTTTTGAGAAAAGCCCCTAAATAAAGATAATTAATGACACTATTGTGAGTAAATCACTGAATAGGCATTATAAAAACACTGGGTCAGTGATGAAAGGCTTATATATTTTAATAAATAGATAACTGTATTAAATTAATGTGTTAAATTGGCAGCCCTAAATAAACAATTAAATAAACACATCAAGCAGAACACAATCTGATTTATGTTTTCCACTTTATTTATGTAGGATAAGTTCAATCCATTTTAACCATTCTATCCTTTAACGGCAAAATTTGTCATAATCCCAAAAGCAGGTATTCATAAGCTATATTTACTGCCAGAGAAGCAGTAATACAAGCATAACAAGGTGCAGAGTGATGCTTGAAATGCATATGAGCTTTAGATCGGTAAACAGCCACCAACTCCTCGACCTCTCTCATCCTGGACCAGCAGTGATAAAGCTTAAAGGCTCGGAAGCAATAAAATATCATTGTAAAGCTACTTTTTTGTAAGGTCACCTTTAAGTTTTGTATGTTGTGTTGATGTGTAAATATGTTAGATCAACCAAGGTTGAACAGATGTGATGAATTGTATGTCTAATAAATATACGACGACGATTTCTACAAGTCATTTTCTTGTTCAACACTGTTAAAAACACACAAAACAATCAAGAATGTAAAAAAACAAAGTGAAATACACAAGTGGATTGCTCAGCGATAGAACTGTTGTCAATGCATTTAACATGGGAAACTTTTTAACCTAAAAAAAAACTTAAAATATTTTAAATAAAAATTATAGCATTTAAATTCCCTCAAAATGACACACTACAATAAGATTAACATTAGAATAGACACATTTTATGAGTGATATGGTCCCATTTTAAGGCCTAGATCAATTTAAGTCAATTTAACATATCAATATTTTAATCATAACTTTAATGGAAATAACACTACTCCTTTTGTAGCAGTAACCAATCATATTGCACTTCCCCCCCCCGGAACAGATTACAAATGACATATTTCTACAGCACAAGGATTTGCAAAGTACAATAGTTGGTTGGAAAGTAATACTCAGTTTTTACGGCTACAGTGAGTCAGTCTTACTTTTATATGTACTTATTAAATGTACATTCGCTTCACTCCGCACTCGCAGCAGAACTTGGCCCAGTCCACAGGGTACTTGGTCCCACACTCATGGCAAAACTTGGTGCCCATTGTGGAAAAATTTATATCATTTTCGTTTTTCATGTCATTCCTAACAAAAGAAAACCACAAAGATGTGAATGAGTCAGTGTGGACTATTTAAAACAAAACTGCAACCCAGAAGTTAGGTTAATAACAACTGACTAAAAGACCTTTTGTAAATAATGTTATGAACTGGAAAAGACTTGAATTGGCGAATTGAATAGGAGACTTGTGGATTGGCGAATCACACTTCTCCGTTTGGCACTCTAATGGCCAGTCTAGGTTTGGCGGATGCCAGGAGAATGTTACCGCTGGACTATATTGTGCCAGTTGTAAAGTTGAATTGAATAGGAGCAGTTGCTGGATCTCTCTGTCCATTTAATTTGCATTCATCACAAAAATTCCTAAGAAGTCACCCACACTTCACAGTGCATCAGTGCCATACACCAATACTTGCAATGTCATACCTTGAAATACAGTTGTCTGCATTCTGGACCTTCTTCTTGTTCATCCCTATACCGGAAGGTGGATTTCTCAGCGAGCTTTGTGAAACCATGCCCTTGGGTTTCATGTTCCCTCTGCAAACACAAACATAATGATGATCTTACAGCCTGAAGAAAATGTAAAATATCAGGACTGGTCAGTGAGCTGGTATCTTACTCAGAGGGAGGGCTGGTCAAGCCAGAGGGGGTGTTTCGTAATGGAGAGTATCCTGATGATACGCTCCTCACTGAGCCAGTGGATGAGGTTTTGCTGCTAGGAATACCTGTGGAGGGAGAGGGGAAAGAGCTTTTTGAACCATTGACAGAGCCTTGATTTTTTTTTTTTTGATGTCCTTATTTTAATATGAATAAAAATGTACCATCTCTACACTTTATGTTTGGATGCTTGTCAACTCAATGGCATCAATGTGCATTTTAAATGTTTTATAGAGAGTCCAAAAACTATTTAACTTTTTTACTGATGTTAAAAATATTAAAAGGAGACAATTGGAGGTGAGACGAAATTAAAACCAATATGTGGACAGGATCAGTGATGTTATGGTTACCTTGAAAAAAAACAAAAACAAACCAAAACAAACAAAAAAAAATACCCGTGGAAAAAGTAATTTTGGTAATTGAAATAAAGCTAAAATAAAAATGTAAAACCTACATTTAAAAAAATTTATAATAATTTTACGTTTTACTTTTATAGCGCCACCAAGTGACCAAAACACCAATTTTTTTAAGGACTTCAGATTGAGGGCTTATCCACATGAACCAGAGCTTTCCCTATCCAATCCTTTTTTCCTCATTCTAAAAAAAAAATTCCGTAAACATGGCGTCGTCTCAAGAAATATCTGCGTACACACGAAACCACTGAAACAGACTCAAAACGATATACTATACATGCCAGACCAGTATGTGGCAATGTAATTCTGCCACAGAAATACGCTAAAAATGGAGAAGAAGACTTGGAGCATGCATAAACCTTGCACGCTATATACAAACCCAACACAACAAAAAGAAGACAAAGACGGTGAATGCAACAACTTCAAGAGCAAGAGTGGAGTCATATAAATTTAACAAACAGATATTTATAAAATGTTTATTAAATAAATGTATTTATTTATGGAGTCGAACACAAGCATTTAGTCTGCCACTATTGTTGTTGTTGCTTTTACGTGACGTAGCGGTGTCTGACTAGGGTCGAAACATGGGGTGATTACATCATCGTTTCACAAAATATACGGATTGGCTGTACACATGAAAACGCAAGGGTGTCATTTTCAGATTTATCCACTCTGGGACCCGGTTTAAAAAAAATAGCGGTTTCAGGCTCCCAAAACGCCGGATCTGTCAGGACGAAATACTGATACGATACAAAATTTTGACTACACAGCTACATGCGTCTCCGTGTGTACTGGCTCTGAGCCCATACACCTCTGTGCCAAGTTTGGTTACAATATCTCATTATTTTCAAAAGTTATAGCCATTGAAGTAAAAGTGATTTACAAGTGACAAAGGCACAAAACAAAATTACTGAAACTTAAAATTAAAATGCAAACTGAAAACATAAAAAAATTACTGAAAAATTACTATAATAGTTTATAAAAATATATAAAATAATACAAGCCGGATTTGAAGCACTAAAAACTGATCTTTTTTTGCTCACTAAAGTGGCCAAATACAGGAGCAATCCGGTAGGTTTAATAGCTCTGCTTGTGTCCAGCTTCACAAAAGTGATTCTTGATGAAATAACAAGAAGGAAATGATTGATTAAAGAGGGAAATGATTGATTAAAACGAGTCCATACCTGTGCCAGCACCCTGCCCATAGGCTGAGCGCTGAGGTAGACGAGAAGACACGGTGGACACCGTGGATACAGCAGGAGAGTTTGCCTTCTTTGTTGGAGGAGGTTTGTGCTGCAGACATAGAAAAATGCTAAGTTTATATCAATCCACTCAAGGCACTCTAAACAAATGGTGCAAATGAGTGAAATAAAATGAAGGCAACATGAAGTATCAGTTTCTACACACTCTGCAGAGCAACATTTAGATCACCGCATACACTTTAGTGCCAATCAAGCAGTTGAGTTTATTGTCTAATTTCATACATGACCCCTTAATTGCCATTATACACAGTACTTTTTCAGGAATAAACAGTTTAAAGAACAAGTGTGGTTGTTATGGACAGCCCACATGCCACAAATCGGGGGCCGTATTCACAAAACATTTCTTCTCACCAGTTCTCCTAAATAGCAGTAAAGGTTCTTAGGTAACAGTTTCCTCTTAAAACCTATTCACAAAGCTGTCGAGACCAATCTTAACATAAGAGAAAAGGCAGACCTCGTTGCTATGGATTATTATAGGGGATGGGTCTCTGTCAGTGAGTTAATCACAGCGATATTGTAGAACGAGGTTTCATGTTGCCATATTCAAATCAAGATTTTAAAATAAAAATGTTGCCATATTCAAATAAAGTTTTTAATATGTAGACAAAGTGTCACTGATTAACAAGTATATGTTCAGCTAATTGTCAGCCTCAATGTGTCTGCATCTTGCAAACTATTAGTGGATATGCATACAAGCAGCCTTTTAATTCACAGCTTAGAATAATCATGGCTGATAGCAAGACGTTTTGAAAACTTGAAAGAAAGCCAAACTAGACTCCAGAACAGTTGTTACTTCTTGAAATGTGTAGTAACAGTTGTTACTACATGAAAAGAAGGACATAATTGAATTAAATGGAAAATGTTTACGTTCTGAGTTGGACTGCCCACAACAGCCATTTTAGGATGGTTTGTGATTTGGTCTTAGTGACTTAGGAGTGCTCTTGAGTCCTCTAAAATTAAGACTGACATGTCCATTATTTTGTATATGTTTCTCCTAAATCAGCAAGTTATTACCCTTAATAGCTTGTTTTGACTGAGTGGTATGGTTCAGTACAGTAAAGTTTGGTACGCAATTATGTCCGTTTCCATTGTCAGAAGTTGTGAATGGTACCAAAATAACCCGTACCACTTTTTTGGTACCCTTCCTTCACGGTAGTTCAGTATCTAAATAGTGGAGCTAGACTCACTGCAAAATGTTGACTGGTTGATGGGGAATCATCACTTGCACATGCTACAAGGAGAATGACAACACAAGGGGAATGAAGTGTCTCCTTCACTTGTTTTGCCATGCTGCTCATGCATGTTGGGTTTGTTTACATCGAGAGTGCGCAAACACAAAAAAATATAACAGTGTATTTTAGAATTTGATATTTTCACACATACACAGACAATGTCATGCTTTCTTCTCCACGTGAGAATGACGTCAATCGCTACTTGAATTGTATTGAATAACGTTATTGTCTACCTGAGTGGAAAATGGCCTTTAAAAAAATTAAACACTTGCTGAATTAATGATTTTAATTGCATTTGGGATAAAGGACCTCTTAAACACATTTTTATTTACTAGACTAGACTTTATTTACTTTTATTTACTACTGTCCCGTACCACTCGGTGGAAATGAGCCATTAAGATGTTTTGTAGATACGGCACATGGATTTGATTCATTTCATGTTAGGGTAAATCAGGAAACACTTGTCTAGCAGGAAACCATTTACTATTTGCACATTAAAATATTTGTTCTAATGAACAAACAATTAGTTTAACAACATTTATCTTTGTATAACATATCATGTGTCCAGTCACAGGTTACAGAAGTGTGAATGATATAATGTTTATGTCAGAATGTACAAAAATGTATCAAACCAGTGAAATGTATCAAACTGAAAAAATACCATATATACTATATGGACAAACAAATGGGGACATCTCACACACACTTTAATAATAACATTGCATTCCCCACTTCGCAACAGCTTCCACTCTTCTGGAAAGGCTTTTTTTCTGGAAAACCAAGATTTTGGAGTATTTCTGTGGGCTTTTTTGCCCAATCATCTAGTAGATCGTTTTTAGGTCAGGTACTGATGTCGGATGAGAAGGCCTGGCTCTATTCCAGTTCATCTCAAAGGTGTTTGATGGGGTTTTATGTCAGGGCTCTGAGTGAGTAAGTCAGGTTCTTCCACAACAATCTCATTCAAACCATGTTTTTATAGACCTTGCTTTGTGCACTGGAGCACAGTCATGCTGGAATAGAAAAGGTCCTTCCCCAAACTATTCCCACAAAGTTGGAAGCACAGAATTGTCCAAAATTAGAGATGCAGTGATTGCAATTTTCTTGGGCGATTCAGATTTTTTTTTTTTAAGTGTGACCTGCCGATACCGATTTTTGCTGATTCCGATTTTCTTTCTAAAAAGTATTATTGACAGCATATACAAACAAAAATCTATACTTTTTTAAAAGAGGAAAAGAGGTAGAAATAACAATTAACTGAAAAGCAGTTGGTGTATATAACAAAACAGATGTCATTTTTCCACAGTTTCTTAAATTGTAATTTTTTCACTGACCTTATTAAATGTCATCTTTCACATCAAATTCTTACATATAACAATCACCTTAAAAGAGGTTGATGTATATAACAAAACCGATTTCATTTCCCTCTTAAATTGTCATTTTTTCACTAACCTTATTAAATGTGTCATCTTTCACATCAAATTGTTACGTTGTTTCATTTAATTCAGTTAGAATAATAAGAAACTGCAGAGTTGTTACCATTCAAATGAAATCAGTATCAACAAACTCCATCTTTTCCACTGCAGGAAACAGAAGCTGCATCTGAAGTGGCATTAGATGTATTTATACAGCCTGTTTGATGAAGCTGAGGTGCCATAAATGCATTTACACTGCAAAAGTTCTAATGCATAACGAATTTTATAAGATTTTTTTAGACATACAAATAAGAAATGTTGGGAAAAATGCAATTATAGTTTTAAATATGAAACCAAATCAGTAGGTGGCGGCAAATGACTGTTTGAATGAGTGAGTTATTTGTCCTTTATTCAACAGATTCGTTCAAACGGCTGATTCATTCAGAAACGAGGCAAGTGACTACTGTCTTTATGAACGGGTTACTAAATCATTGAATCACTTGATTCGATCAAAAACATGGATTCATTCAGTAACAAAACCCCACTGTGTTGCTCGGAGATACAAAACAGTTCTGCTGTGGCTTTGATTGGAACTATTTTCATCAGCGAAACTGAGCAAAAAGAGTCAATATTGTGTCTAAAATGCAAGTCACTTAATTTTAACTTCTTGTTTATCGAACTACTAATGTATAAAATCACATTGCAATCATGTTGAAACAATTTGGTCGTGCAATGTTGCCTACCTAAATCATACATTTCTTTTTTAACTACCGCAGTATGCATCTATAAGTTTCTGCGTGTGCTGTTGCGTTAATTTGTTTTGATTTCTGCACAAGTCTCCCTCACACACTCACTCAGACTGTGCAAGCCTCATCTGGCATGACATAAATACATTATCAATCGCCGTAAGTGTGACGACAAAACAGACCGGCTTGGAATCGGCAGAAAACCGGCTAATTCCGGTCCCTGACCGGTCGATCGGTGCATCTCTATCCAAAATGTTTTGCTGAAGCATTGCTGAAGCATTAAGGTTTTGCTTCACTGGAAGCAAGTGGCCTAGCCCAACCCCTGGAAAAGAAGCTCCATACCATTATCCCTCCTTCAGCAAACTTTACAACTGGCACAATATAGTCCAGCGGTAACATTCTCCTGGCATCCGCCAAACCTAGACTGGCCATTGTCATCTTTCACATCAAATTCTTACATTGTTTCAATTAATTCAGTTAGAATAATAAGAAACTGCAGAGTTGTTACCATTCAAATGAAATCAGTATCAACAAACTCCATCTTTTCCACTGCAGGAAACAGAAGCTGCATCTGAAGTGGCATTAGATGTATTTATACAGCCTGTTTGATGAAGCTGAGGTGCCATAAATGCATTTACACTGCAAAAGTTCTAATGCATAACGAATTTTATAAGATTTTTTTAGACATACAAATAAGAAATGTTGGGAAAAATGCAATTATAGTTTTAAATATGAAACCAAATCAGTAGGTGGCGGCAAATGACTGTTTGAATGAGTGAGTTATTTGTCCTTTATTCAACAGATTCGTTCAAACGGCTGATTCATTCAGAAACGAGGCAAGTGACTACTGTCTTTATGAACGGGTTACTAAATCATTGAATCACTTGATTCGATCAAAAACATGGATTCATTCAGTAACAAAACCCCACTGTGTTGCTCGGAGATACAAAACAGTTCTGCTGTGGCTTTGATTGGAACTATTTTCATCAGCGAAACTGAGCAAAAAGAGTCAATATTGTGTCTAAAATGCAAGTCACTTAATTTTAACTTCTTGTTTATCGAACTACTAATGTATAAAATCACATTGCAATCATGTTGAAACAATTTGGTCGTGCAATGTTGCCTACCTAAATCATACATTTCTTTTTTAACTACCGCAGTATGCATCTATAAGTTTCTGCGTGTGCTGTTGCGTTAATTTGTTTTGATTTCTGCACAAGTCTCCCTCACACACTCACTCAGACTGTGCAAGCCTCATCTGGCATGACATAAATACATTATCAATCGCCGTAAGTGTGACGACAAAACAGACCGGCTTGGAATCGGCAGAAAACCGGCTAATTCCGGTCCCTGACCGGTCGATCGGTGCATCTCTATCCAAAATGTTTTGCTGAAGCATTGCTGAAGCATTAAGGTTTTGCTTCACTGGAAGCAAGTGGCCTAGCCCAACCCCTGGAAAAGAAGCTCCATACCATTATCCCTCCTTCAGCAAACTTTACAACTGGCACAATATAGTCCAGCGGTAACATTCTCCTGGCATCCGCCAAACCTAGACTGGCCATCATAGTGCCAAACGGAGAAGCGTGATTCGCCAATCCACAGTATAGGTTTCTACTGCTCCAGAGTCTAATTATGGAATGCTTTATTGAGAGTACCATGAAGCATGTGCTGTGCTTTGTTTACGAGCAGAGGAATGCTTGCGCATACGTCGTTGCACTTTCGATAATGGCGGAGGATGGGATGAGGAGGAGAAGAATTGTTGAATAAAGTCGCTATTTTTGTTTTCTTTGTGCACAAAAAGTATTCTCGTAGATTCACAAAATTACAGTTGAACCACTGATGTCACATGGGCTGTTTTACCGATGTCCTTACTACGTTTCTGGGTCTGGGAACATTTCAGTTGCATTGCTCTCTAGGGATGGTCAGAAAGCTCTAGGATTTCATCAAAAATATCTTAATTTGTATTCCGAAGATGAACGAAGGTCTTACGGGTTTGGAACGACATGAGGGTGAGTAATTAATGACATCCAATTCTCATTTTTGTGTGAACTAACCCTTTAAATGGCGGTCCACTTATCAAGCTTCTTTATAGCCTAACACTAAATTGGTTTGTTCAACTGTCCCAGGCCATAGAAATGGGAAGTTTCATGAACTCAATGAACTGGCTGATCTGCGTAGGGATAATGAGCAGTTGAGAGCAGTTGTTAGACTGTCAGCAGAAGCTAAAGGCCTTCAATGTGACATCAGCAGCCTGGAAGCGGGAGTTAAAAATGATGAAAAATGACTGTGAACAGCAAATGAACTTGAACAGCTCAAGGAGGAGCATTTAAGCATGACTGCACTAATGGAGAACCAGGACACAGCTTCTAGCGGCCTAACCGTGGACACTGACCCCAATCATCACCATGGAATAGTACCAGACACTCCAAAAACTGTCACCACTCAGACCCAGCATATGACCAGGTGGAACTCTAGTTTAAACTAGCATGAAGGCAGTGTTATCAGTCATAACTTCTGGTGAGAAATAGCGCAGACACTGGACAAGGATGATTATTAAATGGAGTATGGTTTGAAAGGCTGTGCGTTGGCTGCACGCATTCACTGAGTCAGTCAGTGAATGCTTGCTTCAGTCAAGCGCACCAGCAGCACTTCAATGGACAAAAACACACACAATGATATAAAACTGCATGGTTTTGACAAGTGTCCTTGTAAACAAGGTCTTAAATGAGTTATAAAGTCCTAAATGACCATAAAGAGTTGGGAGAAAATCAGATGCGTGTCAGATCGGTGTCTTGTGCATTGGGTTTTAAAAAGACAGCTTGAATAAAGTAGTTTAGTTATATAGTTTATGCATACACAATTTATATTTTATGTAAAGATTTTTTTAAGTTCACTTAAAGAGCCTATTACATGTTAAAAAATAATGGCTTTCTGTTATACTGTAATGCTGAATGTCTATAGTTAATGGCTAAAATTGAGGGGGAAAATGCATTTAATGGAGACATCAGTAGCATTATTGGTATCGATGATACTGGTCTTCATTAATAATGCGGTACTTAGTAAAAAGATTAAATACGTAAAACACATTTAACATTTAAAATATAAAATTTTTGTAGTTTCTACATGGAGGTTCAATATGAACTGTCAATATAAATATATTAAAATGCAATAAATCGTGATTAATTACAGAAAAATGTGTGATTAGTTAATTTTTTTAATCAATTGACAGACAGCACTAATGTTAAAAGGGGGGGCGGGGGGGGGGGCTAATGCTATTCATGCATGTTGAGTTAATTACACAGTTAAAGAGTTAGATTCTCATGCTAAACATGGCCAAAATGATTTGAATGTAGAACGGAGTAGTCCAGGTTCTTGTGCGGGCAGGAATCTCAGAGCCTGTGGAACATGTCAACATTAGTCTCTGGTTTCCATGACCGAGTCGGCTGCTTATTTGCTTTGGCTCTCTTTGCAACAGGTTCTTTTGCACTGTTATTCTCACATCTGAAATAAAAATGTAAGCATGCTGTTTACACAAACTACATTATTAACATTATTGTGATGTTCACTGATACTAGTACTAATTTATCGAAACAAAGAACGCAATTACCACATAGCAAACATATTTTACCATGCAGTAAATAAATCAAATGAAAGTCACATCTATAAAATAGTGAATGCACACTTACTCAAAGATTCTGAACGGAGTTGAAAACTGAACGAGTGTCCCCTTCCTATGAGAGATGCAGGTGAATGCAAGAGTGGTGTATTCCCCACAGTACCTTAGTATAGTATGCATACTTCATGAGAACACAGAATGCCAATTCTTACATTTTAACACTATCAA
>NW_015552633.1:1132614-1132797 GCF_001515605.1 Sinocyclocheilus anshuiensis | reverse complement strand
CAGACACAGTAATGATGCAGTACACAAGCCGCGGTTAAGACAGCTGACTCTACTGTGATGTGACGCTCTCGCTCTCTCTCTCTCACACACATACACGCACGCACGCGCGTACACACACACACACACACACGATGCGCAAAACTCCGCATTTGAACAGTCAATAGCAAATACTTAAACTAGTAA
>NW_015552633.1:1129468-1132527 GCF_001515605.1 Sinocyclocheilus anshuiensis | reverse complement strand
AAGTAATTTTAAAGGCTATTGTTCACTTACATCTATTTTTATTACCACAAAAAAATTTATTATAATTATAGGGCACTATGAAATCCGTTTTATTTCCAAATTCAGTTTTTTTCAATTTTCATTTTTCTATACTCCGTTTTGATGGTTAAATTAAATTTTATTAATCAAAAAGCCTGCCTAATTAATTGAGTTTTACAGTTTTATCTTTACCAAATTCTGTTTTCCATTATTTTCTGGATTCCATTTTAATGGTTCCATTAAATTTTAATAATCAAAAGCATCTCCAATTAATTTATTTTATAAAAAAAAAAAAAAAAAAAGTTTATTTATTTATTTACATTTTTCTCCTAAATAAATTATGGTAAATAACATTTCTGGTAAATACTCCTTTAAAAGGCGTTTTTTGATTATAATTTTATTATTAGTAGACTAGAACACATGGATATGTTGTCATTCTTACACTATAATACTGAACTTTGATTTCAGTGATTTGGACTATGAGATGGACACTTGCTTCTTGCACTCTATGTTGCACTTTACTTTTGCTTTAAAAAAAAGGATTTCATAGAAATTTGGATTTCATTTGGTTTAATAAAATATAGTTTAATAAAATATTAAGTAAAATTGTTGATTTTTTTTGTGTGGGGAATTAATCGTTTAGATTAATCGATAAATTAGTAGATAGATTAATCGAAATAAAAATAGTCGTTAGTGGCAGCCCTAATAGTTTTTATGTTATGTGTATGTAAATGAATTGTTACTTGAGATGTTATCTACGATGTTTATGGTCTTTTCGGACAAGATAAGCGATATATTGAAATCGTTAAGGTTGGGTGTGCCAGCTGCGCACTTGCCGACAAAGGTAACTGATCCAACACAAAAATATATTTCTTTATGTACATACTTATGCAGGAAATATTAAGCATGAACATGTATCTGGTATTAGTATCAGAAATTAATTTGGATATACAATAAATATTACAATACAAGCCTCTGTTAATATTGCTCTGTAATGTAATGAAATTCAAAGCTTACTATGCATCATCTTGGAAATACAGTTTCATGTCTTTAAGTCTGTATCATCTGTAGTCAGTGTTATTTATCTGAATAAGTTCTGTGTGTTTTTTTATGCCCTGATGGAACAATGTCTATTTCAGACTCTTCAAGATCGCAGTTAACTATAGCATTACCGTTTCCATAGGAGTAAAATGTTATGTTATGTATGTTTACATTTAGACATTCAGCAGACGCTTTTATCCAACGGACTTACAAATGAGGACAATGGAAGCAATCAAAATCAACAAAAGAGCAATGATATGCAAGTGCTATAACAAGTCTCAGTTAGCTTAACGCAGTATACGTAGCAAGTTTTTTTTTTTTATTATATAATAAATAAAAAGAAAAACAGATAGAATAGAAAAAGAATAGAGCAAGAAAATTGGTATGTATGTTTAATTAATTACTACTTTAACCAACGTTTAAATCACTAACTGTTTCAAAATGTATGCTGTTAACAAAATCATTATTGAAACATTTGCCGTTAGCCTACTGTACAAATAAAAACAATAAAACAACAATACATAAACAGTGAACGCACAAGGCGAATTAATATACAATGCATAAATCTTTGAATAATATTTGGTAATGAATACCAATATGGCAGTGCGGTGGTTTCACTTTTTTGACGTAATCCGCAATCCAGTTCTCTATTATAGATCAGCGGTCCCAAGTGATAGTGTTCAAAAGGGACGAGACGCCCCGTAAAATTTTTAAATGTATTCATATTAAGTTTCTGATCATTCTGTTTATGTTTATCATGTTAAAATGGCATACTTTTTTCTAAGTAAAAAAAAAAAAGACTCCTGGCTGATCCCAAGTCATCTTTACAGTGAAGCCTCACCTGAGTCCTGGCTGGGGGTTTGGCTTTATCACTCCCAGGAAACTTCACTTTGTTGGAAATTCTGGACGCTTGCTCTTTACAGAACTTGATGTGGCGATCTGCTGCATTCTCACTGAAGCGCCGCTGGCAATAGGGACACTGGATATAATCTGGAAAAGTCCATCGCTGTTACTGTTTTTACCGATCTTACTGTAACTCTTCCAAGTGTCAATAGACTAGTGTTTTGTTTTTTTACCTGGATCATAGGATGGAGGAGGGGGTGGAGGAAGGGGTCCGCCATCTTTCATGACTTGATCTAAACCTTTGGCAGCACGAATGGTGGCAATGAATTCTTCATGCTTTCGGCGCCAATTGGACTGTTTCTTCGGTGGTTCAGGCTGTTTAAAACAAACATTTAGTTTAAAAACATTTTAATGAAAATCAAACAGGAATGCAGGATATTCTAATTCTAAATTTCCTAAATCACCTACTACATAACCTTCAAAGGGGGAAAGATTACTTCATTATTTAAAATGTAGGAATGTACCATTATTAAAATTCTGATAATTTTCATGTTATAACCAAAAATGATAAATGGACAATATTCAAATTCTATATCATTTTGTCTAAATGAAAAGTAAAAACTCTAAAAAATAATAATAAATCATATTTAAGACTACAAGTGAATTTAGGCATCACAACATTATACCGCACAGTATGAAAATGAATTTTTATTCGTTATTTTTATTAGTGTTTTAAGTTTTAAAATGTGTTAAAAATGTTGAATATTATTATAATCTAATTAAACTAAAACATTTATCATCAATGTATCGATACTCGAAACCACGATCAGCAATGCAGCGATTGGCTGGCGGCAAGACAGCAACGTAATCACATCATATAATTAAAAAAGACACCTGTCGAAAAACTTGACAAATTTTTTGACTTTTATAAGGAAACAGACAAGCGAACAAAACTACATAAATGTTATAATAGATCAATGAAATGTGCACTGTTTTAATTTTATTTTCATTTTTTACATGATTCCCAATTTTTTATATTCACGATTTCTAATATTTTAAATTTTTTGAATTTAGCAATTCATTTAATTTTATATTTGAACAGATTTGTTACGTGACAGCATTAATTAAAGTTTCTTAAGGGTCAAGATCATGTTATC
>NW_015552633.1:1117000-1129458 GCF_001515605.1 Sinocyclocheilus anshuiensis | reverse complement strand
ATCTAATCCTGTTTACATGAAATAAGCCTGCTCCCGAGCAGGTTTAAGCTTATGGACCTGTTGCTATGACAGCAACTCCAGGATGAGCTTCGAAGAACCAAACAATTCAAGATCATGCCAAATCGTCAACAATCAAATCCAGCTAACTGAGTTAGCGACGTACGAAGAACGGGCCCCTGGAATTACAAAATCAATCATGGCTAATTTTAATCTATTGATACTCCTATTTTCTGCTAATAATAAACGTTTGAAAACAAGCTAATCATCATTACAGCAGAAATACTAGAGGAAATATCTTGAATGTTGTGTTGGATAAGTTGAAGAATCGTAGGTTTTAACAACAATAATTGTGTTTTGTATGTCAGGGGCCCATTTCAATAAGGAGGTTCAACCAGCTCTGAGTTAAAACTTGAATTGCAGCAATATAATATATAAATAAAATATATAAATAAAAATATTTCAATTATGCAAACAGAATTCAATTCCACTGTCAAGCAGCTCTAAAGAGAAATGGAGTGTATTACTCTAAGGAAAATAGACCAATTTGTTGGCAGAGGCTATTTACATTAACTCCGCCCATTTTGTCAGACTCATGCTTCTCCTTTTCCCATCACATACCAGATCAGAAAGAAATTTATTTTCAATAAAAATTAAGTAAATATTTGAAAAGTGGAAATAAAATGTTTCAATAATACAGTGTTGTGTATGCTTCAGGTAGGTTTTTGTCTCAATAAAGTGGCATTCATCTAATACAATTTTTATATACATGATAATTTACACTCAATATTGCATACTGTTTTATAATGTACTACAGTATTGAGGAATAAATATCTGCCACCTAGCTACTATTTACACTCCTGTTGCTAAAGAAAATGCTGCTATTTTAGTGTAAACAGAATTGATCATTATTTGCACTTAGTGTAACTAGAATATATCGCTTTTTAATATATCGCCACTTAGTGTAACTACCAAAAATATCAATAAAGACAGCTCAGTGTTGATTTAGTTCTGTCCAATATGTAAAGTTAATCAATTATGAAATGAGTTCAATTGGGCAATATAGCATTGTTTACTAGTATGAAGCCTTATTAACAAGCCTTTGTAAAAAGAACAGTTAGCTCATTTGTTTCTAAGGTAACAACCTTGACAGCTGTGCTGAATTAATGTTCAGTGTTTGTCATGTGACAGCACTTAAGCATACTACTCTGAAACATTTATTGCTTATTGTATACTGTTTCACACACTATTCTTTAAAAAAATAGTAGGCAGTATGCACTGTGTACTGGGCAGTAAGCGGTAAGCAAGTATGCCATTTCGAACACAGCCTCTGAGTTTAGCGCGTGCACCACGACTATGAAAAGCCATGATCAATGGAGCTCCGATATTACGATTCACCATGGCAACAGTACCCGACAAAAAGACGTCTGCATACTTCAGAGTCAATACAAGTTTAATTCTTATCACTGTTATAATACCACAGATGAAAACTGGCAGAACGGTAGGTTATTGACCTAATAGGCTATTAATTTTCATGGTATCCCATGGGCAAAAAAAATAAAAAATAATAATAATAATAATTTAAGTGCAATTTTCTTATTTTACAAATGATCTGAAGAAAAATACGGCAGCGGCTATTTACACTAAGTGGAATTAGCATACTCTCTTAGCGATAGATCCTATTTACAGTAGGCTCAGTACATTTACAGTAGCTCTAGATGCTATTTACACTTAGTGAAACTAGTGATATATTCTATTTACCATGTAAAAGTAGCAGTTCTTTGCAATAAGTGTAAATAATAATTAGATGCTATTTATACTTTATACTGGCGGATACATACTATTTGCACCTCAGTTTTGTTGTAGCCTATGCAACAGGATGCAATAATAACAGAGTGTAAATGATTAGATTTATTAAAATTATAAATACCTTTATCATTATTAAACACTCGTTAGGCACTTTACTTCCACTTTTAGAACATTTTCTAAATTCTAATGTGATATGTGATGGGAAAAGTGAGAAGAGCGAGCTCGGCAAAAGTCAGACTCGAACCCGATCAATCACGTCACAAGCTAGTTCTCCGCACCCAACGCATTACTGCCTACACTACTGAAGTCGTTAATCAGTCACGTCGTATTTAACCTTGTGTCACATTGGAGGGTGGAGCTACTGTAAATTTGCACATAGTAATAGACACTCCGAATAATCTTGTTTTCCATTTGCATTAAGATTATTTTTATTACCACACTGGCAGATAATTTTACTTATGTAAAATGCACTTAATTTAGAAACGGAAAACCCAGAGTTTCCCTCATTTCAGGGTTAACAGTTTTCATTTAACCTCCTTTCTGAAACGGGCCCCAGGACAGATAAACATTGTTTATTGATCCCAGAGTAGGTCAACTTAAGACAAACATCTTGAAGAAAAAAAAAATCAAGATTATTTACAACTCTTTTAAACTTATAACTCTTTTGGAGATTTTTTTCCAAAGCAAGCAAATATTAAACACTGCAGCGTTAATATTAGAAGTGACATGGTGAGACACAAAATTCAGTGATGAGAAAAAAAATAAAATTCAAAAACAAACATTCAACTTACTTTATCAGACTTAGAGCTGCTGGAAGAACTTTGTAACTGAAACATAACCAAAAGGGGTTTTAGAATACTTCAGGACACTAGGGTATGATATGATCAGCCCTGAATAGTGGGCTCTGTTTGAGACTGATGTCTTTTTTTTTTAGGGCAAGTTATTTATTTTTCATTGGCTCAAGTTAAAAAATATAGATGTGAATCATTACCCTACATCTTTTTAATTGGATGAATGAAAAACATTTTTCAGTGACGTTGTCTGAAAGTTGAGAAACAAATGCCATGTTCACACTGCCCAAAAAACTTGATGTTGTGGGGGAAGCCAAGCATGATATTCCTTTAGACTAACTGATAAAGAATGGCACAAACAACAGAAAGGTCATGGGCTTGGTTTCCCAGGAACAGCCATGCCAGAAAAATATGCAACAAGGAATGTGCACACAAAAACTAAATAATAATACAATAAAGGAGTAATTAATGGAGGACAAGAGACTTGCAGAGGTTTATGGTCATGGTGAGAATTGTGACAAAATCAACAAAAGTAAATGTAAATTTAAAAAAAAGTGCAAAAAAAATTAATATTCCAATCATTCTTCCAAGATTTTTATAATTTTAGATTTTTTATTTTAACATATTTTACTAAAATAATTTTAGATTACTTATTTGCTTTGAATTTATACCCTAATAAATCTGATATATTTTCATTGTAAAACAAGTTCATTTTTATGTATTTATAAAAATGCATCTTGAAAGTACTGCAAGTCCATTTGTATAAAAGAATCTTGTTTAACACAGTTTTTTTTTTTTTTTAACTGCATTATCCACATTTATTCTATGTGAACCTTCAATGTGAATGCTGTCAAAGAACATTAAATAAATGTAATCCATAAAGTGTGGGAGAAATTATTTTTTAATTACTGCAGATTAGCACTGAGGTTTTTCACTGAGAATTTTGAAGCAGAAAAAAAAAAGTTGTGTTCATTAGATATTGGCGTGTTATTGTATTGTAGCGTAAACCTTAGCCTTACAAAATTTCTTTGTTATTTTTATTATTATTAGCTATACAGTACTAGGAACTGTTGCCAGTGTTGCTGGGCAATGAGGTTTAAAAGCCAGTAAAATTTATTATTTGCCTTTATGCTGATGTTGTTCTGTTACTACTAAGATGAAGTTGGTGAACAACACTATTGCCAATGTATGCAGTGACCCTGCAGATGAATTTTATGGCAACAGCACATGACACGGTTTCTGAATGTGCAGCAGTCTGAAAAATACACTGCATGTAACCACTCACAGTTCACCATCAACTGTGAACATGAAGGGAACAAATACAGTACAAGGTAAACTAGATCCAGGTCCAAACAACTAGTGTAAAAGTGTCGCTGTAATATTTAAATGTGGTCGTTTCCTCACCTTTGGTTTTATGGGTTTGAGTGTAGGAATATCAGTCCCCTCTGCCCTTTGCCTGCTGGAGTCAAACACCTTTCTCTTCTTTGCAGCTGTCTTCTGGCAGATCGGCACATGTTTTTTCTACAATAGGTAATCAGGTGGGCAGGTATCAAATAACTGTGACAGCATTGCGCTGACTGAGTAATTATACCAGGTTTTGTGTTTACTTTGTGACCTGGGAGAAATACATGCCTTGTTGCTAATCTTGATTTGGCAACTACATAACAACATAATTGGCTAGTATATTGCTGGGCAACACATAATGTAAACTACCGTTCAAAGATTTTTTTTTTTTTTAAATAAATAAATTAATTAATATTTTTATTCAACAATGAGGCATTAAATTAATCAAAATTAACAACAAGGACAATTATAATATTACAAAAGATTTCAAATAAATGCTGCTCTTTGGAAAAAATGTACCAAGTTTTCTTGAGCAGCAAATCAGCATATTTGAATGATTTCTGAAGGATCATGTGACACTAAAGACTGGAGTTTTCGGCTAACGAAAATTCAGCTCTTCCATCACAGGAATAAATTAAATTTTAAAATATATTAAAACAGAAAATTGTTTTCTATATAATAATAACAACATTTCACAATATTACTATTTTTACTGTATTTGTTAAATAAAATAAATTCAGCCTCGATGAGCATGAAAGAGTTCTTTAGAAAACTTTTTTTTTTTTAACTTTTGAACTGTAGTGTACATTCTGTATCATACTGCAACTTGCAAGGCAACCTATAATAATGCACATACACTAACACAGTAAAAAATATTATTTATATATAGTTATATGTTTAATTTAGAATGTCACATTGGGATTTTTATTTTTATGTTTGCACACACATTTGAATGGCAAGATAATTTACATCAACCACCAGCTGTCAGCTCATCATCCATTCAGAAATACTTACAAGAACCTTTGAAAAAAAATTTCTTCCACATATTTTGCAGGGCAGCAGGTCTTCAGAAACAGGAGGAGGAGATTCTGTAGACAAAACACAAAGAATAAATAGTAACAGATCAACATGATAAAATAGATAAAAACACAAAAATGATAAAGATGAATAGTTGAGTGAGTCTATCTGGGTGTGCCGATCAGTTCACTCAGATACAGGGTGAAGTGTAGAAATAGGTCACTCCTGTCAGTCCATGTAAAACAACTGAGGGACAGACTGAAGGCAGGAACCTAAGGATGTGAAGGATGCTGGGAGAAGAAATCTTGACATTTGATTTTTATTTATTTATGTATTTATTTTAAAGAGTAGAACAGAGCATTGAAATGTAATGCAAGTTGTATAGCTCACTTCACATGAATCAAATATCACAACAAAAGCACTTCAGCTATCTACCAATCTATCCATCTATGTAACGTTACAGTATGTACGTATATACACACAGTTCAAATAACAGTTAAACGTCAGTATTTTCCTACAAGACGTCATTCTCTTCCATGGTGATAACCTCCAACAACAGCGACCGAATAACCCAAAGCTGCTCTCCCTTATACAACCTCACGGATTGAATGCTAAACGTTAGAAGCGTCATATTCAAAATATTTACATAAGCATCTTTTGTTGCTTTTTTAAAGACTTACCTTCTATTTCCTCCATCTTTCTTGCCTGGCAAGACACTAAGGACGATGCTGTAGCAACTAGGCTCTTCTAGGTAGCCGCTCCACATGCTAGTATCCTTATTTTTGATTGGTCTTTTCCCGTTTCCTTGCAGAAATAAACGCCGTGCAGTACTTGCAACTGGCAGCTAGGTGGGACGTGTGAGGCGGCCCGACTGTGTATTACAATCTATAGAAAGATTAATAATCTTCCACCGATATTTGACGTTATTACACATAAAAACTGATTTTCTGCATCCAGACTTACTCTAGTACGTGTTAGTACAATTTATTTTTCTTGTTATTATATTTGCTGGCAAATTTCCAGACCCAAAGCTACTATTTGCAAAAGCAAAATAAAGGAATATTGTCCCTGTCAGATGCCATATTGCACCATATTCGTCTGTTTTAAGGATCCTGTTCACATGGCCCTGGGAAGCAACAATCAACATGTGTTTCAGACGAAATGTCAAACAATAGAGCCCTTGTTTAAAAACTGAATTGCTGAATGCTGGGTAGCAGCAAATCTGCCATGTGTGGTGAGAAATGCATTTCAAAGCAACAGCTGCACTGTTTGGAATTTACTTAATGAAATCATACGGACAGCAGCGTTTTATCTGAAATTGCACATATGTGACCCTGGACCACAAAAGCAGTCATAAGGGTACATTTTTTAAAATTGAGATTTATACATCATCTGAAAGCTGAATAAATAAGCTTTCCATTGATGTATGGTTTGTTAAGATAGGACAATATGGCTGAGATACAACCATTTGAAAATCTGGAATTTGAGGGTGGAAAAAAAAAAAAAAATTTTTAATTACCCTATATTAGTTAAATTACTCCGTTAAGTAATCAAATTACAGTAACGCGTTACTACGTAATGCGTTACTGCCCAACACTGTGATGTTAAATGTTGAAATTTACCTGAGTTGAGCAATTATGATAAACATGAGAATTGTGAAAAATTTGATTGGGCAAGTCTTACTGCAAATGACCTTTGGCTATATAAAATGTTAACAGGGAAGAGATTAAAGTAACATAGTTGTATCAACTGATTATGTGTGATAATGTTAACTGTAAGAATTCTAAACAGACATAATTCTACAGTATTTATTAGCTTTTTAGATGCTTCTAAGGCATTTGACCGAATTAATCACACTAAGTTGTTTATAAAGCTACAAGACAGAGGGGTTCCCCCATATTTGATTAGGATTTATACATCAACCTATACAAGTCAGATGGGGTAGGAATGTTTCGGCACCCTTTTATGTGACGAATGGGTTTCAGCAAGGTGGAATATTATCACCTCTTCTTTTTAATTTGTATATGGATGATCTCTCTGTTGAGTTAAATGAGTGTAAAACTGGATGTGTAATAGGTGGTCGTATGAACCATTTGATGTATGCTGATGACTTGAGTTATTCTGTCCCCTTATAGTGTTGGGTTACAACAGTTGCTTCGTGTATGTTCAAATTATGGTGCAGTATGATATTGTATTTGATATTAAAAAGAGTGTGGTTATGATTGTTAAAACTAAAGAGGATCGTAAACAAAAGTTTCCCTCCTTTTGTTTAGGTGACCAAGTATTGAATGTGGTAAATAAAATAAAATATCTAGGTCACATTATTAGAGATGATTTAAATGATGATGATGATGATGATGATGATATGCAACGCCAGTGCTGTAAGTTATATGGAGAGGCAAATATGTTGGCTCGTAAATTTTACATGTGCACTGTTGATGTAAAAATAGCACTTTTTAGAGCTTACTGCACTTCTTTTTATACGTCACACTTATGGTGTAGTTATAGTAAAGCTAAAATGAAAAAGGTGGCATTGTTATTCTGCTGAAGTTACCAAGGTGGATAACTGCAAGACAGTTTTTTGTATGACGTTCCTACTTTGCATGCTCTTTTAAGGAATTATAGTTTCATGTCGACTAAGTGATTCAAGAAATATCATAATGGCCTTAAATGATCCAACATTAAGTGACACTAGGTATTCTTCCTTGGAAGCACTGGAATTCAAGTTTGTATGTTTTTAAATAGTGATTGTTGTATGTAAATGTATGTTTGAATGTGATTTTCTTCCCTTGTTTCTTGTATTCTGTTTGTGATATGGACCTAAGGGTCTGAAATAAATAAATAATAATAATAATTATTATTATATTGTTGCCTATTGCTACAAATGTACCCGTGCTACTTATGACTGGTTTTGTGGTCCAGGGTCACATATTTCCTATTAAAAAATCAAATGAGAACTCAGGCGAACAAATCGTTCTCTTTCACTTGCATTCAATTAATCATATATTTAGTTCAATCTTCCTTTTGAGAGACTTTTTCGCACCTAATAAAAGGAGTCAACTCATTCTCATCACATAAAAGAATCAGGCACGTAAATCAGTCTCACTTTCAATATGAGAGAAATTTGGCGGGAAAACAATACATCGACCGAACTGTCTTTTTAAAGAATGGACTCTTTTCACAAGACTGTGAAACGGTCATCAGCATCGTAAATCCTCGAAAATTTTTAATATTTGTATTTAAAAAAAAATGTATCTACATTTATAACTCTATTCTTTGTATTATATCACTTTTGCATCAAATTACAAAAAAACAGTTAATGCTAATGCGAGGGTGTTTCTAATGCAGCGTCTATGGGAAGGACGGTAAATTTGACATCGTTCTCTCTTCTGACAGCCGTTATCAGTCTCACAATCTCAATTGTTTTCCTTTTATTGAAAGCCATGAAAACACTATCGGGGAGTTTTTCTTTTGCTATTTGAGCAACTGCGAATGCAAAAATTTTTGTGGTGCTCTCCTATTCACTGCTCTTCAAGTTTACCCAACTATGACGACTTCTGCTGCTGAGAAACCCGGAAATGTGAAAAAGGTCCATCATGAGTGAACGTGTCATCATAACAAAAACGACCCACTGTCGCCACCTACCGGCGGAAGTCGAAACCCAATACAAAGAGTCACTAAACGAATCAGTGAACTGATTCAGAAGATTCGAGTCACTGAGATGAATCAAACGCCTCAGCACTACTGAGCATAAGCAGAAAGAGTGGTTTTGGATAATCCTCGCATATCATCAGCACTCAGTAACGCGCATACGTCATCCCTCTCTTGTCTTGCAGACTCACTGAACCAGCAGCAGCAGCAGCACTGACAGCACCGTCGCATCCTACTGAAGTATTAACCAGAGCGACAAAACTGCACAGCCGTGGCCATTAGGAAAACGTCCAACCTAAAACAGGTACGATTTGCGAATTCGCTCGGCTTTATAGATAAGCCCTCTGAGTCGTATTCTATGATAAGCGTGCCTGTTTCATTAGCGTCTGTGTACAGCCTGTCAGATTTGTATAACCCGTTGCATTCATATTAGTTCAAACGCCGTAGGCTGTGCTGTAAATGAAAGAATTGTTCCTTTGGGATTTGCACTTGTAGCTGTCATATCTGGATATGTCGTGTTGGATACTGTTTTGATGTGATGTTATTACCGAGTACACGTGACATGTCAAGGATGAGAGCGAGTAGCCAGTGTCTTACCACAAAAAGATGTATTATTTCTTTGTATTTTAATTTTTACGTCATATAAAAGAATGCATTTTACGCTCTAAATGTTCATAAATCTGTCAGGATTGTGTGTTCATTTAAACAAAGGCAAAGAGGAAGAGCTAGAATATCACAACAATATCTATTGTTTCAGTTCGGCTTCGGTTAATAAGGTGATTTATATTCTGAGTTTGAGGCAATGAAGGGTTTAACTATGAATGAAGCTATTATTATGATGCACATTGTAACTAACATTAGAGCTCTTATAATTCCAGAACATTCTCCATTATAATATGTCAGAGGTCAAAATTGGAGTGCCAAAAAAAAAAAAAAATGTGAATGACTATTTAGTTTAGACCATTAGTTTTAAAAATTACATAATAATAATAATAATAATAAATAATCAAATAAATAAAGACACTGTAATGAATCAAAAATGTTAACTGTAATATTTAATGACTATTTCATTTGACTTCTTTTTATATGATGACAATTCTGTTTATATTATCACTCGCTTCCCCTGAAACCACCTGTTCTCAGGTCATGCCTCAATACTTCATATAGATTAAAATGAGTAAACTGGAGTATAAATGTATCTTTTACCATTGCATATTTATGAAAACATTTATATTAGGTACAATCATATTCAGTGTTCATTCTGAATAATATATATTCAATACAATTTATTTTATTTTATTTTTGATTTTTTATTTTACTATGGCACCCATATTAAGTGAGAAAATAGATGAATGTTGCACCTGCTTCTCAATTTAATTCTTATAAACTTTTATTTTCTAAGTTGCAACCTGTTCCATCCAGGGACTCAGACATCAGTGGTGTACACATTATGCAAAAAAGAGGCACACCCATCTCTGCACTCTTTCTACAGCAGTCATGTTTTGTTCTTTGTTATGTAAAATGTGAACCCGCTGAACCTCTGTTGTTGAATTCTCAGTTTGTTAGGGCTGTTTTGTCCAAACCGTTGCACAAGCTGTCTCTGAGGGTGCGTTGGTGGATTCCACAGAGGTCTACCTAGACATAGGCAGGGTAAGCGTGTGTGACAAGTCTTCTGCATGGTTGTCACTGTTGCCTTGAGGAACTGCTCACTCAAGTCCATATTGATTTTTTGGACTTGGACTTTAATTACTTAGCCAAGTGAGCTTTAGATTGTCTCTTTCCCATTTATAAATGGAAAAAGACCATTCATTTAGTGCTTACAGCCAGAGGCATATCAATAGGATGCAAGAATATGGTATATTAAGTACAGTAGTGAATAAAAGTCTCCGAATTTTCTGTATTTCTACATAACTTTGACCTTCACTTGAATTAGATATTCATCGTATTACTACAAAAATAAAGTCGAATTCAACATATTGTACACTTTTTTGTATTTTTTCACTTATTTTAGTTGGAGAAATGGTGTATGTGAGTACCGTATTGACCCGAATATAAGATGATGTTTTTTTCTTGGAAATACATCTGAAAAAACGCGGTCGTCTTATATTCAGGGTCTAGACTTTGACATGTCAATAATACACCCACAACAATAGGTGGCGCCAAATACGCATAAAACGAGTGTGCCATGAAATACGTAATGTAATGCGTGTTGTAAAGATCGCGAGTAAAAACAAAAGAAAAAGAAAACCTTACAGCTGCATGAGTCATGACTGTCATGTTAGCCAGATGGGACCAAACTCCCTTTGTGATTTTAAAACGTAAGACAGTACCCAGATTTGAAGACTACAGTAAGATTTAACTTCTACTGTTAATAAGATTCTGGTAGGCCACTATTAGATGGATAGCCTAAATGTCCTAATTCAAATGGGCTACCTGTTTTTTTTTTTTTTAATGGTATATCAAGAAGTGTATATTTTTTAAATGTGATTGTTGGTACATTTTACCAGTTTTTGCCATACTTTCAAAACAAAAATTAAAATAGGAAAAATATGCAATATGAAAATAATTGAAGACAAAATGAGAAAAAACAAGATTTGTTTTTTAAAAAGCCTTTTTCCAAAAGGTACATCTGGAAAAAGGGGGGGTCGTCTTATATTCGGGCCAATACGGTATAATGCTGTGAACATCCCTTTAATGATGACCTCCTTATGGGTGTTTCACCACACAGTGGCACCATTTTGAAGGCAACAGCTGAGAATGACTGTGCTGAGATGATAACATGGGCTAAATATAACTCAGGGAAGACCGTCCTCACATCTCATGAGTGATATTTAGTTCAACAAAATTCTAGATAACCTTGCAGATTTGAGCCACATCTGTTTTGATGATCTATTCAGGGATCAGATGATTAAAAATGTTTTATGGGACATATTTTTCATGCAACATACAAAAAGAATCTCTAGTAAGAAAGGAATTCAGAAGGACAATTTAGAAATGCATGACATCACAAATGTGACACAGAATAAACAGTCCCTTATCCAAGCTTATCTTGGCCAGATTATGACTGCTTATATAATCTTTACATTGTTACTTGCTTGGGATACCTAATGGTTAAAATAGTTGTTGTTCAAATGTTTATCAGTTATAGAATCAGTTTGAAAATATTAAAAATATATGAATTTATGAATTTTACCCTACTGTTCAAAATTTGGGGATCAGTAAGATTTTTTTTTTTGAAAAAGTTTTTGAAAGAAGTCTCTTATACTTACCAAGGCTGCATTTGTGTGATCAAAAATACAGTAAAAACAGTAATATTGTGAAATATTATTACAATTTAAAATAGTTTTTTTTTAATTTAAATATGTTTTAAAATATAATTTATTCCTGTAATGGTAAAGCTGAATTTTCAGCAGTCATTACTCCAATGTCACATTATGCTACAAAATCATTTTATTTAGGTGATTTGGAGAATAGGGAACATTTCCTATTATTAACTGTTGAAAACAGTTAAATATTATTATTTTGTTGTTGTTGTTGTTGTGAAAATAATAAATATTTTTCAGGATTCTTTGATGAATAGAAAGTTCAAAAGAACAGTATTCATTTGAAATAGAAAACCTTTGTAACATTATAAATGTTTCACTGTCATTTTTAATCAATTTAATGTCTTCTTGCTGAATAAAAACAAATGTCTTAAAAACATCTTACTGACCCCATACTTTTGAAGAGTAGTTTACACTAGAGCTGTATAAATTCTAGCTTGTTGCATATTTTTTGTAAAGAATGTTTAAAAAAAAAACATTTAATGAAATGAAATCAAATATTTAATTTATTTAATTTATAATTTAT
>NW_015552633.1:1107889-1116933 GCF_001515605.1 Sinocyclocheilus anshuiensis | reverse complement strand
TTCTATAAATTTGACCCATATATATATATATATATATATATATTACATATAGATTATTAAAAAAGAAATATTATATATATGTAAATATTTTCTAAATATGTAAAACATTTCTAATTAGCATATATTATTATTACACTAATAACTGTCTATATAAAAAGAAAAAAATTGCATCGCTAAAAACAAAAATAGACCATTGCATCAGAGCAAGTGAAAAATGGAACTTAATATAATATATATAATATCTTAATATATATATATTCTTGTTAGAACCAGTGGCCCAATGTATAGCAAAAAGGCAAGCCAAAAACTATTGTAATAATTACGTTATAATTAAAAGGACATTTTAATGCAGCAGTGCTGTTCATGTTCTTTGTGCTTGGATTCCTTTTAGTAGGTTAATAATTGTGACTATATACTTTTAAGGTTTAATGACTTGCAAGGCAACTGCACATCACAGTGGGTCTAAATAAGAACATCTCTCTCTGTCACAGGCACTGCTATGTTGAAACGCGTTAGATATGACTGATGTCGAGGTGACATATGAAGACTTCATCGCCTCTGGAAGGACCGGCCGACGCAATGCTGTACACGACATCCTGGGAAGCTCCGGTGGCCTGGACGCTAGCGGACTCTCCCAAACTCTGTCTGAGCTTAATATCAGCAAAGCGGGTGAGTAGAGTTCAGTGTTACTTCTTCAGAAAGAACATGGAGTGTCATCAAAACACTGCAGTAATGTAATATGGCACTGAGAGGCAGGCTGGCCATGAATAATGCACCAGACAAGCCTGCTTTAGGCAAACTAGAGAGTTTAGAGGGCATGTTAGTGGCTTCCTGCACCAGTTCTTAGCACAAGACAAACACGGATGTGCTTTATCAAATATAGGCCTGTTAGCTGAAGGCATCCCTGTGAAAAAGCATAGCAGCGACTGCAAAACAGCCTCAGTATCCACTAGTTTATCAAAACCATCTGTCTTTTGTTTCTGTTTTTGTTTTCACTAACAAAACTCTCTATGTTTTGCTCTCAGAGGCAGGGAATGATGAAGAGAAAAGCCAGAGCTTGGCAGACTCCGAACCCAAGCAGGAAGAAGGCAAAGGGGAAGGTACATAACAGACTTCAGTGACAGAATCAGGAAATACCCCCTCTAGTGGCTGATTTTAAAACTGAGCATGGAGGGGTTGACATTGAAAGTAGGGAACATCACTCTCCCTTAAGGATCCGGATGGAGGAGACTTTGCTTTGAGGAAGCTACTGTGAAAGGCTGGGCCTTAAGAATCACAGCGTTGCTGTTTTTCGACAGCGAACGCTACTTTAGCTGATGTAGGTATGATTTGTACTTAGAAATTCACTTTAGTTGTTTGGTACTTAGAGTGACTGGTGGGACTTTGGGCCAGAAGTAATGACATTAGATTGGCGAAGACACTCTTGGGAGATCACATGGATCTTATTTGGAACGCCACCCGCTGACCACTTGATTTCGGATTCACCTATTAACTGCCAGAGTAGTGCAGCTAATACGCACTCAATGTTCAGTCATTTTATAGGTGTAGTAGTGTTGTAATAGTAATATCAGATTTTGATATTAAATTGTGCTGTCTTTGATATCATGTTGATATTCACATAATATAAGTGCTGCACATTTGTTAAACACTCATTGAGTTCAGATTAAACTGTCTGTGATGGTCTTGCATGGCACTGCTCCTGACAGAACCTGTGTGTAACTGTTCACATCCCGCAAAGGACTAATCATTTGTGATCCGAACATTTGCAGCGTGTGGTGATGCTAATTCCTTGAGTGTTTTATGATGAAAATTCTTCTTGTATTATGAAATCTAGCGTGATTTGAAGTCTGACTGACACTGCCTATTAACCCTTTTGAAAATGTGTTCAATAGAGCTTGCCTTATCAAACCTCTGCCCATATTTTGTCTTCCAGTCATTAGCTCTACGTCTATATATAAGCATTCGTTATAGTCGTTTCGTTATTTAAATTTTTACATATATTTATTAATGTATTTATTTTTTATTTGGCAAGTTATTGACTATGATTTATTGTATTAAAGATTATTCATAATATTATATATTGTATTATATTATATTCGTCAATAACCATATATGCTCTATACTAAGACAGTGACAGTGAAATCCCACTCGATGGCGCTGTTCACTCACAAATCTCTTATATTTCAAGTGCAGCTCCACCTAATGAGTGATTGAAGCCAGTGCACAATCACATCATCTATTTTGGAGTATTATATCCGTTCCTTTTTAAATGTCAGTTATGTTTAATTACATTGTATATATTTAGGTGCCTATAGCTGTATAATATTTTTAAAAGTGCATTGTTTTTGCTTTCTCTCCAATATATGGCAATATTTAGCAATGTAATTTCTTTTCCTGATTAAAATGGATTTATTTATACATCATGACAGGAAGAAATGAATCACACGTCTGGTCAGCTATCCTTGTGGGGACTCTCCATAGGCGTAATGCTTTTTCTACTGTACAGACCGTATATTTTATTGCCCTACACCAACCCTACACCTAAACCTACCCCTTACACTTTGTGCATTTTTAGATTTTCATAAACACACACACGTCTGGTTTGCTATCCTTGTGGGGACTCTCCATAGGCGTAATGCTTTTTCTACTGTACAGACCGTATATTTTATTGCCCTACACCAACCCTACACCTAAACAGGAAACTTCCTGCATTTTTAGATTTTCAAAAAACTTCATTCTGTGTGATTTATTAGCTTGTTTACCCGTGGGGACCTCAATTTAGGTCCCCACCATGACACGAGTTCCCATGAGTCTGTGTGTATTCAGGTTTAAGTCCCCACCAGAATAGAAAAACAGGTACACTGTTGCTTAATATGTGAAAACCTAACTGCAACAGGCATTCAACACGCTTAAATGGATAGTTCAGCCAAAAATGTAAATTCTCTCATCAATGACTCACCCTCATGTCCTACCAAAATCCATATGATTTTATGTGGAGCATAAAACGAGAATTTTTGAAAAATATCCTGCTGCTCTTTTCCAAATGGGAACTGGAGTTGGTAAGTACTAAAATAACAAAAAAGAACAATAAATGTGGTGCAGTAGACTCATGCAATATATTTCAAGCCATAAACAATATTGTATGAGGAACAGACTGAGATTTAATACATTATTTGCTAAAAATATCTGATGTAGCTCTTAAATCAAATGTGGTGCCATTGATGTCAAAGACTTCTGGTCACATGACTCACGGGAGCCAATGATTTTTGCATCACTGACATCAAAATGTATGCAAAGCTATTGTATGGCTTTAAAAAACTAAAACTAAAAAAGAAAAAAGAATTCTCATTTTTGAAGAACTAAAATCACTAAAACTACAAATTAAAAATGATTTTAAAACTATATAGACATACATGAAAACTGAAAATATAAAAATAAAAATGGATCCAAATTAAATAAAAACTAAAAACCTATAATAGTATCTCAATGATACTAAAATAAAACGGGCACCCAGACTATTCTTAAAAAAAAAGTAAAAAAAAAAAGTTTGGATTTGGAGTAGTAGAGGGTGAGTAAATGATGAAGAATTTTTAACAATAAATCAGTAAAACTGAAAAATTATAGATAGGTGCATAGACAAAAGCTAATGAAGAAGAAAAAAACACACCAATCAAAAAATCCCTGTAACATTTTAGTCATACAACAACTTCCATCAGGCTTACATGATCATAATATTAAATATTAAATAATTATTTGATAATAATTTCGGTCATCAACTCTTAATAAAGAAATTAAAAGCTTTTATGCTCACAAAAAATGACAACACCCTCAAATTGAAGTAAATATATTAATTTGCTGCTTAATTATTAATTGATTCTTTTTCAAAACTTGGCAAAGCAGGTGATTTGGAGTTTTAAATCAGATGAACTTGTGCCCACCTGGCCTCCTCGCGTCGCCACCCACGGCGTGTCACTCACACAGGAAGTGATATTGGCTGTCCTGTCGCTGCTTGTTAACAGCTGGTTCACTAATGATCCTCTGCCTGTCGGCTCACGGTGCAGCGTGGAGGGAGAGCCGCAAGCGGCGTCCTCATCAGTCCTGTCGGCCCGTCTCAGCACACCGCCTGCGGGGAAAAGACCCTCGGCACTGCACGCTGGTGAGCTGCAGGTTTCACGTCATGATCTAGCAGATCAAGGGTGATTGTAATTAGACAGTGACATCGGCTGGCAGTGGGATACTTGTAATGAGGGCCATGGGGTGGTCTTATGTAGAGACAGAGTGAGTGAGAGAGAGAAGCGGAGATATCACGCATTTATGTTTTATAAGGATTACCGGCAAAGGTCCGGCTCAACAGCTATATAGAGAACAGAGTGCTAAACAAAAGGAGGACAGAGAAACTCAGGAGGAGACAGCTTGACTCTGCCACGCACAGCCTCTAAAGGCACGACTGACTGCTTGTCTCTGAGCATATGGGTGTGAGGCCAAGAGGTACAGTATTGGTTGGAAGTAGGGAGGCAAAACTTTGCCAGGCTTTAACAGTACAGCACTCTGAAAATTAGTTAATAAGCTCCACACAGATTCATTTGATACTATACAAATTTCTGGCAGTGAATTATTAAATGAAGCATTTTCCCCCAAATAATAGCTTTGGGGTAAAGTGGGCCACATGCTTCATGTGCAAGCAACTAAAAGTAATGTCTTTCTACTTTAATTGTAGAAAGTAATGTTACATACAATTATACAATTGTAAAATTTTATACAAAAACAAAAATGACTTTACTACATAAAAATTGGGAATATTAAACATCCCACAACTTCTTAATTCATTCCCTCATTTTAGTAAATCGTGTCAACGTTGCATTCATTTGTTTACTTAATTTTGATTTAATTAATAAATATTATATATATATGAATATGTGAAGCAAATATGTTAATAATTCGACAAAAATGAGAGAGCTATGATATTAGTTTGCTTTAATATGTATATGACTAATGTTGACTATTGAACTGATTCATTGGGATATATATATATATATATATATATATATATATACTGTATATATATATATATATATATATATATATTACATAAAGTTTATTTGAAACATTCTCATAATCCCCAATTAATCAGTTCAATAGTCAACATTAGTCATATTTGAGTCAGATTTTAAATGTGCATATTAAAGCAAACTAATATAGCTCTCTCATTTTTGTCGAAGAATTATTCACATATTCATATTCGCATCACATATTCATATGCTACTATAAACATATTATGGCAAGAAACTAATATTGATATCTTTCCTCTTTAATTGTGAAATACTGCTACAAATACCATTGCAAAAAAAATCTGAGAATATATAAATAAAAAATAAAGAAATCTTCCTCTATGCTTTCACTATTCCTTAATGCCTCCGTATTCTAAACGATGTCTAAAACATTGTATTACTAGCACTTTTCGTGTTTATTGCCTCTTTATGATGAATCGCTCGTTGTATTTAGAAGTCGCTTTGGATAAAAGCATCTGCTAAATGAATAAATGTAAATGTATATGAATGTTAAACATCCAGGCTGATTTATGCAAATGGTAATAATGTGCAGGGAAATAAGATTTTAGAATGGGATTGTGTGAGTCATGTTTGAGTTATATTTGAAGTTTTCATGTTAATGCAAGCTAATGCTACAGCTTTCTCATTTCTGTGCATAGGAGACATAGAAGGATAGGAGAACAACTTAAAGGGACAGTTTACCCAAATATGAAAATTGAGTTTACTCATCCATGTTGTTCCGACTTTCAATGTAATACAAAAGAAGCTATTTTGCAGAATGTTTTTAATTATTTTTGTCAATATAATACAAAACAACATTGGACCTCATGACTTTCTTTGCATTGATGAAATCTTCTTTTCATTTTTGTTCCATCAGTCCCTTTTAGTTAAAAGTAGCACATTGTCATTGATACATCAGTCACAAACAGTGAAATCGGTGCCTATAATTATCCTAATAATTTACTTCCATTGTTTATTTATGTTTTTCACACATTTCCCGCCTGAAACAGATAGAGTGACCCATCGGCTTGTACATAACGCCCAGTATTAAAGAGCAGACACAGTACAGGACTTAAATGTGTGTCTCAGCTGGCTGTGATATATCAGTCTCTTCAAAGTGCAGACCATGCTGTACACTCACACAAATACATACATTGTTTAAGCCTTCCACCTCACAGATTACAATATTATTTCCTGGCAGTTTGTGAAATGATTCATATTTATTACCGCTTAATATAACAATTTTTCTTATTTATCTGTCAGCTGGAGCCAAAATACATAAATCAAATATATAGGGATGCAGACTGTAACAATATGTAATTACCACAGTGTCTGGGCCTTCTCCCAATAAACACAATTACAGTGACGCATGTTGCTCATATTGGGTCAGATTTTACAGGGCGGCAGACTTTTATGATTCTCACACAGTCTCCACATGTTTATGTGTCGCAGTGTCTCTGAGTGACCGATGCATCGGCTGTTGTTGTACACTTTCCTAACAGAATCCAGAGCCAAAGGGCTGCAGCATTCGGTGGATTCAAACTAACGATGCTTCGAATCATTAAGAATTTGAATGTGACTTGCAAGAAGTATAAGTGTACTTTGCATCTGGGTACAACAAAAAGTGTTCAATCTCAAGCACAACCAACTAAATAATAAGACAAGACTGAATCGATGTAAATAATTTTTAGTGTAGTTTTCTTACTAGTTCGCATTTTCACTCTAATTCTCAGCTTCTCTGCCTTTATAATAATGTTTTATTTATTTATCAAACACCATTTTCTCTGTGAGAAAATAACCAAAAATTAAAATTCTCTCCCTCATTCACCCTCATATCGTATTGAATTCATAAGATTTTCTGTGGAATATAAAAGGAGAATTTTAAAAGAATATCCTGCTGCTCTTTTCCATATAATGAAAGTGAATGGGGACTAGAAAAAAAGCACCATAAAAGTGGTCCAGTAGACTCATGCAATATATTTAAAGTCTTCTCAAGCCGTACAAAAACATTGTCCTAGGAACGGACTGAGATTTAAAACATTATTTGCTCAAAATATCAGCTGTAGCTTTTAAAGCAAATGTTGCGCCTTTGATGTCAATAAGTTCTGGTCACATGACTCACAAGAGCCAATAATGTATGGCTTCACTGACATCAAAATGCACACAAAGCTATTGGTTGGCTTCAAAAACTTGGACTATAGTCGTATATCTCCATTTTTATGCAGATTTATTTATTTTTCATTTTGGAGCTTGACTCCAGTGAGTCCCCATTAATTTCCTTTAAATAGAAAAGAGTGCCCACGATATTCTATAAAAGTTAAACTTCACTGTTCCTTTCGGGTTTTTAAATAACAGGAGGGTAAAGAGAGTAATGAGAGTAAATAATGATACATTTTCATAATATTCAATATTAACAATAAATGAATGAACCTGAAAAATTATATACAGCTATGTGCTGTATATAATAATAATAATATTATTATTATTATTATTATGTGCACAAGACAAAAGCATTATTCAAATGAATGAATTAATGTATAAATAAATATTGGCCAGTGTTTCAGTCATACACACACACACACACACACACACACACACACACACAAACAGAAATTAAAAATGTATTGAGCAACTTCCAGTCACCAACTAAATAATAACTAAGACAAGGCTGAACTAGTTCAATCCTCAGCTTCTCTACCTTTATTCTAATGTCTAGTTTATTCATCAAGCACCAGTCGATCTCAGTTTTTACTCTGTGAGAAAATAAAAATCCCCCAGGGGACTTTCTGATCTTGTATGTACAAACATGTTATGCCTCTCCAACTCTCTATTCACTGCAGCCAATAACGCATCCACTAATAGATGCAGATCTATTGACAGAGATAACACAATGCAGTTGCCTTTGGCCTCTTTTAAAACATACAAATAAACAATTATATCAGGGGTCCTCCTGTGGAACTCCGAAGAATATGTTCCCATGTTGAATTATGAGCAACTCTGTGGTGTAATATGAGGCAGCTGGTGACTTATGAAACAGATATATTGCTGTAGCTCCAGTTTTCGCTTTCAGGAGACTGAAGGGCATTTCATGCTATTAACCTCCGGTCTGGGAGAAAATTCAGCTGGGTGCGTGATTGAAATGCTTCTCATGGCAAGGGCCTTGTAGCGAGGTCCCTGATTGTTTGCCTTGTTCATTTCTGTAATTCTCTTCATCATGGGGCTCTCAGAGAATCTATTAAAAGCACATGGCTTTATTTTTAAAGGTTAAGCTCAGCTTTTCAGCCTCACCAATCAAGCAAGATGAGTTTTAGATGAAAAACAGCCATTATTTGGAGGTTAGCTGCTTCTCAGGGTAGTCGCTCCTTTTGGGCTTCTGCGTATTGTTTCAGTCCATGGGAAGACGGCTATATTTATGGTTCAAAATCTGCCACTTAAATCATTTTGAAAACATTATGTATAAACACATTTCTAGTAAATATGTCAAGTGTTTGCTGTTGAAATGGCTGCTTTCTAACTATGAAACTGAATCCTTGGTCTTTTAAATACTGTACATAGGCAAACCTGATTCACATGAATTAAGATGCAGTATCACATAACAACAGTAGGGTGCGATGTTGCATAACTAAACTGACACAAATACTCATAATGTCCCTTGATCAACATATGCTGCCTCTTGTTGATGACATAAAATGTTTCAGCATATTTTTGCCTTGTTTTGCCCAAATATGTTGTTGATAATATAATATAATAAATATAATATAATATAAACTATATTATAATATATAATATATATGTGACCCTGGACCACAAAACCAGTCTTAAGTTGCACGGGTATATTTGTAGTATAGCCAAAAATACATTGTATGCATCAAAATTATCGATTTTTTTTTTTATCACAAAAATCATTAGAATATTAAGTACAGAAGTGAAAACTTCAGATTTGATTAGTAATATGCATTGCTAAGGACGTTATTTGGACAACTTTAAAGGCAATTT
>NW_015552633.1:1102851-1107758 GCF_001515605.1 Sinocyclocheilus anshuiensis | reverse complement strand
ATATATATATAATTTTACTAATGGATTCTATACATTCTAGAAAAAATATATAAAATATATGTGTGCCAAAGCATTCTAAACAGTGGCACTAAATTACATCTCACTCTTCTTCTATTTCACTTTCCCCTTCCCTCACTTGCCTTTTTTTGCTCCTGTACCCTTAAGTACATATTTGTGAAGTTTGTGGTTATTTTTGCTGCATTAGGTTTAATTAACGTCAGGGTGAAAAGGGTACAGCGTCCGTAAATTAGTTAGTTCCAGGTTTACAAAGCATTCAAGGCATTTAGTAAGAGCACTAATAAAACTTTGATAGTGTCTAATCTTGACTATTTAAAGGTACATATTTTATATTTGTCTGTTAAACCTGTGACACATCTATAATTCTGATATTTTACATTGCCAACCTCAACCAGACAAAGATTTCCAATAATACACTTCACCGCTCCTGATTGCTGCTGGAAAAGTATTCATGTTTATAAGGAAAATCCATCTCTTTTCAGGAATTTGTTTTCAACCACACACATTACAATAATTGGTTGCTTTTTAAAGAGAAACTTGATCCAGTGTGTGTGTGGATAATTATACAGCTTTGGATTTCTCTCTAGAAGAATTTTCTTCCCCCTCTTCTCCTCTCATGTACTCAGTCACAAACTGAGCTCCCTTTAAATGTGGAGCGGCACACCCACGTAAACACACAAACTCACACACACTCAGCCAGACACTAATCAATGTAACCACAGTGAGGCTGATTGGTTTACAGACACACGTTTAGAGACCAGCCTCCACACATCTCGGTATGTCTTTTTGGCCAACAGTATTTAGTTTGTTTGGACAGCTAGCAGTCCTGGCTAACCACTGCTAATTAGGCCCCATAAAGCTGTACTGGAACAAACAGTGCATGCTAACTGAGCTTTAAATCAACACTCGCTGTATGCTGAAAGGAACATAAATTACATTTTAATTGCTCCAACTAATTCCACGAGGAACATGTTTGCTGAGATCAAAATGATCATAATTAAAAATGCTCCATTTCATTTCATTTCTCATCCCCTTTTTTGTACCGTCATGCAGGGTAAATGAGAAATTATGAAATATCCCTCTCATTAAACCTTTTCTTGATGAAGTGTAAGGTAAGATTAAATTGCTTTATGAGAATTATGAAATAAACCTACTTAGCCATGTGTAGACCAATTTACAGCCATTGGCGCTAAGACGATATGCGGTTATCATCTGTGAGCACACCATGACAGTTAGATCTTTTAAATCTTAAAAAGTTTGCAAAACTTTAAATTTAAAAAACAGGCAAAACTTAAAGGGACAGTTCAGCATAAAACGAACCGACAAGCTCTAAAAAGGATAAAAAAGCACCATTAATTAGTCTTTATGACGATATGCACTTCTTATTCACTGAAAATCTAACTCTAATTGAAGTTTGAGTCAAAATAATGGCGTCAGCCTCTGTGATACTAAACTAGGATTGATTCTCAATGAAAAAAGAATTGGTGTAGGATTCACTTTGAAACAATTTTCACACAGAAATTGCTAGTAAATTATAAAATAACAACAAAGAAACAGTAAGTAACACGTTGAATTAAACATGACATTTTGACTGAAATAGTATTTTCTTGGAAAACAGACTCCAATAATAATTTTACATACTCCAATAATAAAGTAAATTTACAATAAAAAAACAAAACAAAACAATTTTTACAGTGTAAAGTAACCTTACATAAATTATTTCGGAATTGTGGATGCTACATGACCTTTGGCGGAGAAGTAGGTTTATCATGACTGAAATAACAAAAGGGCTTAATAAGTCTTGGAATATAATTTGCTAAATTGCTTGGGCTATTTTATGATGTTAGTAAATTATAAATGAATTTACATTTTGCATGAACTGTCTCTTTAAATTCTCCTCAAGCTCTTAAAGGAACACGCCACTATTTTTGAAAATAGGCTAATTTTCCAACTCCCCTAGAGTTAAACAGTTGAGTTTTACCGTTTTCGAATCCATTCAGCCGATCTCCGGGTCTGGCGGTAGCACTTTTAGCTGCAGCTTAGCGTAGATCATTGAATCTGATACGGCAGCAAAGTTCCTTGATTATTACGCCGGAATGAGAGTATAGTTCCTAGCCATATAAGCCTAGAAAATCGCAACTTTTCATTTTCCGTCAGTCTTAGTACACGATGTAACTACAGAAGAGTCAAGTTTTAAATAGGAAAAATATCGAAACTCTTTGGTCATTTTTGAGCGAGATGCTAACGGTCTAATCAGATTCAATGATCTATGCTAAGCTACAGCTAAAAGTGCTACCGCTAGACCCGGAGATCGGCTGAATGGATTCGAAAATGGTAAAACTCAACTGTTTAACTCTAGGGGAGTTGGAAAATTAGCCTATTTTCAAAAATAGTGGCGTGTTCCTTTAAGGGCTATAAAGAAAGATGGAATCCCAGAGGCTGGAAAATCTGATAAGCACAATGAGTGTTCCAGATACTTTAAATATCTTTATTGAGACACCATATTACAGTGCATTTGTCTATTCTGTCTGGAGTCACTCCGAACCACATGGAGCATGCTGGAACCATTACATATCTAAATTTACAACAGTGTTCTAGTCCAAGGCCATATTTTGTAAGCTATCTCTATCCATAGAGCTGCCTAAAAACTCAATTAACATGCCAAAACATTCACGCAAACATACAGCGTACATATACATAACCGATTGCATGAAGAGACTGCATCCACGCCAAGCTTTTTATTGACAACATATCCACACATAAACAAACAGCAATTCACAACACTTTACACAGACTTCACTGTTGTCTGAACATGTGCAGGCTATGATATTTATCCTGCGCCAGTGGTATTCGTCTGTAACTAATATGCAGAGAGAATTTTTCTCTCTGCTGGCTGGCTCACACAGCCAGTTGTTTTCCATTTGTAGAAAAGGCAATGCGGTCTTTTTCGTTTTCCCCCCATTTGTCAACTTTGGAACGCACATCTCTCATCACAGTTTGTTAATTGTTCCACGTTACGGCTGAGCCAGCGAAAGCGCACACATGCCTCAGCCCACCAGCCTATACTGAGCCATGCATGCGGCTGCTGACTCGATATATTTAGGTGGAGCGCGGTACACAGCTGGCCCGATGCACGGAGCTGGCGTGTATCGCAGGGATCGGCTGCAGCGGGGGACTGTGGGGAGTATGAACATGATGGGAGGTCTCCGAAAGGTCAGGAGAGGAAGAGGCCGCTGTCATGTGCTGCCGTCAGCTCTCTTTTTCGCTCTGTTTCACAGAGACTTGGTCATGAAATTGAGTTAGCGAGAAAACATGACAGAAATAGACAGACAGACAGACAGATAGATAGACAGATATAGACTAACAGTTTGGAAGGACGGATATAGATAGATAGACAGACAGACAGACAGATAGATAGATAGATAGATAGATAGATAGATAGATGATAGATGATAGATAGATAGATAGATAGATAGATAGACTGACTGGCATATGGAAAGATAGATAGATAGATAGATAGACTGCAATCATAGAAAGACAGACAGAACAATAGATAGACGGACGGACGTACAGATAGACAGACTGACAGACTAATAGAAAGAGACAGATGCAATGACAGATTGATGATTGGACAGATAGATAGATAGATAGATAGATAGGTAGATAGATAGATAGATAGACTGCAATCATAGAAAGACAGACAGAACGATAGACGGACGGACGTACAGATAGATAGACTGACAGACTAATAGAAAGACAGACAGATGCAATGACAGATTGATGATTGGACAGAAAGAAAGAAAGAAAGAAAGAAAGAAGGGAGAGAGAGAGCAATTAAATGTGAAAGGGCTCAGCTGTGAGCAGGCTCTGTTCAGATGATAGTAAATTGAAGATAATACAGAATTGAAGTGGGTTTGACGACTCTTGAATGGCTTGCAGAGACTGTTTGGGCTCACAGGCACGAGGACTGACGTGCATCTTCACTCGCCCTGATCATCAATCCTAATGACACACATCAGCATCTGATGCTCACGTGTGTTTAGGAGTCACACTTTCACCAAAACACACCAGGAGCTCCATGAGTCTGAGAAGTGTCCATGTCTCACCTCACAAATGTCTCATATTTTTTACTTGGGTTAAAAAGCTAAATTAAGGCACAAGCTTAAAACCTAATTAATGCTCAGTGCAGAGATCATTAGCACACTGCATTCCAGAAAAGAAAAGTTCCGATTTGGGTGCTCGTGTTTTGCTAATTCCCTCTTGACAGTGCTGTGGCACTTGTGCTTAGGAATGTGGAGAAGATTACACATTGCTTTTAATTATGGCAGCTTGTTTGCATATCTTTCTAAATCATAATATATGGTAATGAGCATTTTCATTGCATTGAGAGTCCCAGGCAGCAAATGTGCCCTAAAAATGTCTGCAAATATTAGTTTTCCTGTCAGCTCAAAGAAATTCTCTTGAAATGGTTTTAAATAGCATCACTTCTATTTATTCTCCAGAAGAAATTTAAATGCACTGCAATTAAAATAAACATTCATTAGCATGTGCGGTCTTAAACATCCTGAAACTTTAGTAAGAGAGACATACAAATCAGTTACAGTTCTGAAATCTGACACAGGGTTTTTTTTTGGAGAAGGCTGCCCTGTTCTCAGAAAATTAGAAAATATTCCACTAAAAATAATGAAGTGGTGAGAGACGTGGCGGATAGCGCACGTGAACTGAAATAGTAAATCAGACATCGCTCTTTGTGCTATGATCATTGTGTGAATTAAAGGAATAGTTCACTGAAAAATGAAAATTTGCTGAAAATTTACTCATCCTCAGGCCATTTAAAGGGGTGGTTGATTGCGATTTCACTTTTTTAATGTTAGTGTGTAATGTTGTTG
>NW_015552633.1:1102373-1102754 GCF_001515605.1 Sinocyclocheilus anshuiensis | reverse complement strand
CCCTGCCATTAAAAGCCGTGCTTGCACAGGTTCTGCGCGATCCTCTTCACTAATATCCTCAATCGAGCTCAAACTGATAAGCACAATAGACGACGCCATTGTTTACAATACAACCGGAGCATATGCCGCTGAGCTGAGGGGCAGGACGTTTAGCCAATCACAACACACTGGGCTAGCTAACCAATCAGAGCCCATTGTGTATTTCTGAGGCAGGGGCTTCATAAAAACAGGAAATGATCAGCGCATTCAGAGGAGAAGGGACAGAGAGGTGTGGAATAAAAGTAAATTGTGAAAAATAATGCGTTTTTTAACAAACGAAGCATTAACACATGTTAGACTGCACCCCATAAACACAATCAAGCCTAGAAAAAAAACCAGTCA
>NW_015552633.1:1099574-1101873 GCF_001515605.1 Sinocyclocheilus anshuiensis | reverse complement strand
AGATGAATTTTTTTTTTTTTTTCATAGATGTTAGAAATTGAGCTTTACATCACATGCTCACCATCGGATCCTCTGCAGTGAATGGGTGCCGTCAGAGATTAGAGTTTAAAGAGATGATAAAAATATCACAGTAATCCACAAGTGTTATTGCAAGCACACAGTTTTTCACTTCACAAGACATTAATTGATGGACTGGAATCCATAAATTAATGTTGTGGATAATTGTGATGTTTTTACCATTTATTTTATCTCTCATTTTGACAGCACCCATTCAGGATGCATTGGTGAGCAAGTGATGTAAGGCCAAATTTCTCCAAATCTGTTCCAAAGAAGAAGAAAAATTATTTAATACACGAGTTTCACAATTTGAGTTGAATTACTGAAATAAATGAACTTTTCCACGACATTCTAATTTATTGAGATGCACCTGTATGTCTTAGATGGCATGAGGATGATTTCAGCAATTAATTCATTAATTAATTAAATTTTTTTGGGTGAACTATTCCTTTAAGCGTGCATGAGACAATAAACCATCTAACAAAATGCATCTGGACACAAATCTTAACAACCTGATTATTATTGCACATTTTTGCTGAAATATTTTTGTCAGCTCTTTACATTTTTTTTACATACAATGAATGATCACAGTCCCTATATATTAATTTACTTTCATTGTATTGAGAATATCAATGTGAACCTCCTTCAAACCTTCTCCTTCTGTGTTCCAAGAAATAAAAAATGTCATACAAATGAGTAAATAATGACAGAACTTAATTCTCTTTAAAAAAGCACACAAGATCTGAAGTTTCCTACCCTGCTCTTAATAGAACCAACTAATGGAAGAAAAGTGCACTCAAGCTAAATACCAAGCCTGAATCTATCTGAAAACATCTTGTAGATATTGAAATCACTTTGTACCTCTCCATGGAGCGCACATCTTTTATTGAGCCCTACATGCAAAGATCATTTGATCCTCTCAGTGAGTCCAGGATCAGAAAACATACTTAGACCCTCATAAATTATTTGATTCTCTAAAGGGCCTAAGAGCTGAGAAAGCCTCAGTTGAGGTACAATTAAAAGAAACCAGGCGATCGGCAGATAGATGCTCCTTTTTATGAGTATCAGCTGCGTCAATCTCTGGAAGACGCTCTCAGTCTGAAGATGGAGCAGAAGACATTTGTGCTCTGTGGGCAAGACAATGTGTTGACCCATAAACAAAGCAAGCGATCAGATGGAAGCACTTGTGTGGAGAAATAGCAGGGCTTTCAAACAGGACCGTAATCTGTATCTGACCGAAGGGAAGAGTGAGGGAGGTTTTAATTTACTCTGGTACATGAGAGGAGGAAGCTGCCCGAGCACATCAGAATGGGATTTTACACTCAAGTACACTCTGGACTCCTGCTTTTAACGTTTTTTTCCTTCTTCTTCTTCTTCTTCTTCTTCTTCTTCAAACAGAAGTGATACAACAGAGTGACTCTCTTGCTCTCTGTGGCGCTGTGGATCTCACGATCCATTTGTTCAGACATTGTAAGTAAAAGCACCGAAGGATGGGAAGAAGAGGATGAGGGGGAGGAAAAACGAAGAGGACTGGTTAAAGGTGGGGTAAGCGATTTCTGGTAGTCAATGTTGATATTTGAAATCACCAAAACAAACACGCTCCTACCCCAAAAGGGTCTTGCCCCTATTTTGATAGCTCTGCTCCACACATACGTACGCAACCCAGGCAACGATTAGTTCTGTGAAACAAAGCAAAACCAATGTTACACCGTGCCTACACCGGATGTGAGTGGTGCGGCGCGACAAAATACTATGGAACTCATTATAACCAGAGATGCTGTCTACAACATAGATATATATACATATCTATGGTCTACACTGGATGCGGTGCGGCACGACACGACAAATCCCCGACAGATAACTGCTGCTGCATTCTTTTTATGACGTATTGACACAAATTTCAAATGATTTTCAACGGTTGCTTTGTTGCGTCCAATGTACTAGACACTTTAGGTGTTGCGGCGCAGACACGGTGTTACTCACCCATCGAGAAGAAACAAAGCAACCTCGGCGTCCGATCGCAGGCCTTCCGCTCCTTGAGTTCTCTCCAGCGCTGGAAAGCTGATCCGATATTTACACAGGTCCTACTTCTTGCCTTATTGCCTTAAGCCTTCTTTTGTTCCGTAGACGTTTTCCTCTTTTGTTTTTTATCCGCCATCTCTCTTTCTGTCGCTCGGCTCGCTAATGTCCGTCCAGTACACTGAACGCTCTCTCCTCCACATCATGAGTAGACACACTCCTT
>NW_015552633.1:1087655-1099472 GCF_001515605.1 Sinocyclocheilus anshuiensis | reverse complement strand
AATACATTAACATTGTCATGTACATTACCATGCCAATCCCTCTGAGAGTTGTCATGACAGAAATATATATATATAATACATTATTTTTATATTATAAATATAATACATAAATATAACATTTGATTACTTTTCCATCTAGATGTTAATGGACATTGTTTTTCTAAGAACTCCCACTTAATGTTCCACTCAAGACCATATGGAAAACATTGTTTACATTTTTTCTTGAAAAACCTGAGAGAATCTCATAACTGGAACTGCACTAATGAATTCATGAGTTTCTGGCCTTAATAGAAGTACAACTGGGACGAAAAGCAGTAATTGCGGAAAATATCAGCCGAACACACTTCATCATTACCAGCGCCCTCACCTCATTTCACAGTGGTCTTGCACGCTTGATTGGACGGCGTATATTACCTTACCTAAAGACTTATCCACTGTATCAGCGCTGACCCCTCGCGTATCTTTAAAACGAGGTGAGACTGCACAAGAACATACACAAAGAGTCGTCTTCTAGTGACTGCAGATATGGTGTTAAGTTAGCAGTGCTGCAACATAAGGAAGGACATATAAGCTGTGTCAGCCCATGAAGAGAGCCCTGCTGTTTATTTCAGTGCACTCAGAGCCTGTTGAGCCCCTACTGTAGCGTGAGAACATTGATTTTACTGTCAGGCAAAAGCACTTACTTCTGGTGCCAGGTAGACCTATAAACTAAGAGAAGTTATCTGCTCTGAAGCTGTTGGTCTAGAGCAGAATGAACACAGTGAATGGACAAAATTCAGCTGAGGTGCTTTTGTCTGCCACAGTAATGGCTAATAATAATAGCTTTTCTTAGTCATTACTGATACATATTTATTGATATGTATTTAGGGTTTGTTAATATATTTTGCTTGATTCTTATAACAATTTATTTATTTTTAAAAACATGGTGATTTTTTTCTCTGGCTGTTGACAGCATTTTCTGATTTCTGGAATAATAAAAATATTTTAAAAATACATGCATTATGTATTATCTGGTGTGCATAATTATAATAAAAAAATACAGTATTACAAATATTCATATGTATTATTTTATCATCTGGTTATTTTGGTTAATTTTGCCTGTATCTGTACAATCTTTTCATAGATTTATGGAATAATAAAAAGAGGTATCCAAAATGTACCTCTATTTATGTCAATTTTCAATCTGGATTTATCCAATTTTCAGATTTCTGTTCTGAAAATGCATGCAAATTAGTGTATATTTTATTAGATAATGCCTTATTTACACATTTAAACATAACATTTCAGAAAACATGCAATATATAAAAAATTCACAATTGTTAATGTTAGTTATCAGCTGGGAAAGTATTAGCTTAATTTTTACTTTTACCTGTGGTGTCTTACCTTAATTCTATAAGTGTATAATAAGGAATTAATCATGTAATTTAATGAAAAAAAAAATGCAAGTCGGGCAGATAGGCTCTTACACAAAATTCATATCAGAAGAGAGCACATGCCTTCTGGAAACAGAATCAAGTCTACATGACACAGTTTAGGAAAAAAATACTGCATACAGAATATATACCTTTTGAACCCAACTATACTGGTAATTGACTCTTTCTATACATATTGATTTTAGTGACTTAAAGGTACTGTTCACCCTAAAATGAATTTACTTTTATGCCTCACCCTGTCATTCCAAACCTGTACGGCTTTCATTCTTCTATTTTGCAGAATGATGGGGTCTAAACAACATTGGACCCTATTAACTTTCAGTGCATGGACAAAGAAAGACAAACTAAGACATTTTTCAAAATGTATTCTTTTGAGTTTTACAGAAGAAACAAATGCATACACGTATGGATAAATTATTTAATCTCAGGTCACCCTGACATATCTGAACTCTGTTCTTACCAACTTAATATTTTGTGTCATTTCTTTTATTTAGTCTGCTTTGTTACAGAATTCCTTTAACTCAAATAATGGTGTGCAGTGCTTGTGATGTGAAGGTCATGGGTTCTTTCCCAGAGAATAAAATGTATACCTTGAATGCAATATATGTCGCTTTGGATAAAAGTGACTGCTAAATATGTATATATCAAATGATTCAGAGCTTTAGCCATATTGTAATGCTTTATAATGAAGCTAGAGAGATGAAGGCCAGTTTAAATGTATGTATGTGTGTGTGTGTGCGCGCATGTATCTGTGTGTGTCAAGGCCAAGCTCATTGAGGGCCAGCAATCCTGTGTTGTAAAGGTCTGGTCACAGCTTGGCCATGGCACCGCTATCTCTCAGCAGATTGTGTGTGCTAGACTACAGCAGACTTTTTTTAAAAAAATGGATCTGTTAATAAGCCAAGCACTTCATCAGCCCGCCTGAGGCTATAATGGTGTCCCACCAACACACTGCTTTCATTTTCGCCTTTCATCAAACACGCTTTCCTTCCCCTTTTCTGCTTCTCTCCCTCCTCCCACTACTTTCCATTTCAAATGGGCAAAGAAACAAACCTTGGACCCTTTTGGTCTGAAAACCAGCATATTTTAAAAAACACCTCAACTCATCACAACAGCAGATTAAATCTCAGCTGGGAATTCAGGAAAGTACACACACACGCACACGCACACACACACACACACACGCACACACACACACACACATAATATTTTTATGCAAATAATTATTATTGTATTATTATTACTGGAATTAATATATTAATATCACTGGTTTCAGTGTTCTTCCTGTCTATGTTGTAGTAATTTTTTAAGCATAGAAAGAATCTTTATTAGAATATTTTACAACTATAAGTTGTGTATTAAAAATCAATGCAAAACAATATTTCTGTGTTATCTGGTATGTATAATATACAGTATATCATAAATACAGTAACATAAATATTCCTGTTTATTTGTTGGGATTCATTTTGCCAAATGCACATCTTTAGAAAGATAGATAGATAGATAGATAGATAGATAGATAGATGGATAGATGGATAGCATGGATAGATGGATGACCGTGGATTCACGAACACAGGCATGTTGGAGCCCCAACCCCTTCTTGAATAGAGATGGTTAAGTGGTTACATGAGAGAAAGGGACAGGTATTTCTTTCCATTTCCCCTTTCATTTTCAATAAAATGTGGTGAGGGAAGCTCAGAGGTCAGAAAACATTTTTTGCACTAAATAAACTCCACCACACTTTAGCAGCATTTACAGTGCTGGATGTTTTACATTTGTTCATCAGATAGCTGTGGTTACTGACACATTTTGCCATTGAATACATTAAAATCAAATGTTCATGCTAATACATCTCAGACAAAGGTGTTGTTTTGCTTAATTTTAATAATATAATTGTGGTTGATCAACCAGATCTTCAATCAGAAATACTCTGTATGCTTATAAGAACAAAACGAATAGAAAGTCATAGTTTTGAAACTATGACAAACCACTACACCTTATATTGCTTTTATCCAAAGATTGAATAAACACTATAAATTAATTTACCGAGTTACTTACATTTTATACACAGCATTGCCAGTCACATTGTCCATTATGATCCACCAATGCAAATAGTTTAAAACATAACCAAAGCTGAATCAACTGTTGCCAGTGTATAGTTCCTGAACGAATCAGTGTTTTGAACAAATCATTTAATCGTTTGTGATTCAGTGACTCACTCATAAAGACAGTCACTTAGCATCACCTAATGGCTCATCAATGCAACTTGCACAACTTAATAAAAAATCACTAAGGCACAGAACCTGTCTCAACCAATTGAAACCAAGGTTCATAAACTTTATTAATTGTGTAATGTGAAATGTGATCTGTGAAAACAACTGGACTTGTGAAAAGCTACCAAAATTTGTCATTTCACACATAATCAAATAATGACAAACACTTTCTTCAAATATGGAACATCATTCTAATCAAGTTAAACAACAACAAAACATTGTTCTTATTTTTCATGTTTTACAGAGACATTTTGATGAGTTTGCCCCAGTGAACCCAGAAGGTGAAAGACTAAGATCCATCTCCACTTGTGATTGGACTACATAATGATGTTTAATTTATACTTCCACTTCGGAGTCCAAAGAGACCCTGTCAGTCCCTCTAATGCAACACTCTGTCAGAGGCCAAACACCACATCAACAATCAGTTTGTGTGTGTGTGTGTGTGTGTGAGTGTGTTTGTGTGTAACCTCAATCATTGCATTAATTAGTTCAGAAGAGAGCTACACAATATAATAACTGAGCCAGTGGGCCTGAAGGATCATAAAGCGCTTATCACTCTACATTTAGACTTAATTGTTAATGTTATACACCATCTAAGTGAAACAATTAAAATAATACGGCCACAAAATGGGTTGGCTGGGAGGCATAATGAAAACATCGTGCTTATAAGGGGTGGCTTGGATGGCCAATTTCAAAGACAAGAAAATCCTCTAATGAAAAAGAGAACCTCTAAAGCTCATTAATTGTGCCGGAATAAGATGTTTAATTGAGAACAAGGCAGGACTGGACAGAAAGGCCATTATGAAGGTTTTATGGACAACATTGCTTTGATGGTTCATTTTGAAAGGCTACATGGATGTTAAACAACAGAAGGCACACTGGGACTCCTTTGATCAAGACTCATTTTAATTTTCAAGAAACAAATACATTTATTTTAAATAATAATTTATTTAAAAAATTATTTAAAAAAATTTATTGTTAATTTATATTAAAGTTTAATATTATATTTATTTTGCATATGACTACATATTTTAAATATGTATACAAAAAGTATACTACCCTCCAAAATATGTAGTCTTGTTAAAAATATACTCTATTATACATAAGAGTGAGGAACGTGGCTGTCTGTATATCCTTGCATTGTGACTGATATACCAATCTAAACAGGATTTGGAGAATTACATAGCTGCAAATCTCTCTTTATCTGAAAATCTTCTCAGAACACAGGTGCCACTATGCGCCACACAGGGGTCAAAGGGCAAGACAGCAGAGCTCCTAAAAGAAAGAAAAAAAGAGCTTCTAACTTGCACAACTGATGCACAACTCCAAAATAAAGTGAGTCTTTAACAGTCAATGCTCCCAAGTAGAAAATAAGGTCAAGTTAAGTTTAAGTGTGTCATGCTTAACCGGTTGCTTCCTCAGAGCTGAGTCAGTGTGAGTAAGCACCGAATTGAGTCAGTGTGACTCCCGGGGCTCCCCAAGGGCCCGGGTCAGGCCCAAGCACTGAAGCACAGCCGTCTACACAAAGCTAATATCAGCCTCAGTTAAGGACCTGTGAGAGCTGGTTTCATTACAGCTTGACTTAGTCGGTGTTTAGAGGCCTCCTGCTCTTTGTCAGGTATTATTGGAGAAGGCAGTCCACACCGCGCGCAAGACACTCAATGAATAGATCATTATTGATTTTACATAAAAGGCACGTTGAATGAAATCAGTCTCTCTAGCATCTCCACTTGCCCCCACCTCTCCACTTCGTTCAGCCTTCAGGCCGACGAGAACTCCCTCCAGCCGTCTCTTCAGAGGCCCGCCACTGAACGCGCAAAATATCCCCATATCGATCACTGGCCCCAAAGGCCAACTCTTAAGCATTCACTGTGAATGCTTCAACAATCCAGTTAGGTGGTGTGCTCTCAGGCTTGTGAAGCGCTGAGAACGGCCATTTTGTTTCGAGTGTGGTAATCCCTCACACACACAAATGCAAACATAAAAGCACGCGTATGAAAGGTTGAATGTCTTTCTCGTTCCCCGGCCCAACTTTGAACCGGTTTGTCTTTGTCCTCTCTCTGAGGGGTCCGCACGACTCTATTTTCATGGATGTGCACTTTTCTTCGACAACAAAGAGCCGATTTTGATGGGGGCGGCACAGCTGGAGAATTGCAATCTAAAAATCACAGCTGGCTCACAGTGGGCGACTGGCCATCCCAGCATCCCTTCTACATTTACAGTGTGTTGTGGCTAAACAGGCTTGGATACCCGGTCTGGGACGAATTCGAAAGCACAATGGTAATAAGGTTGGCCCCCCTGCGAACGAGACCCGATCACTCGAGCTGCGGAAGCGGGCCGCGGCAAGGACACTTGTGATTGTTTGCATGCATTCATATTTTGATTTTCATGTTTATGTATTTGTGCCGACACCTCTGATTTTTTCAAAGCTTTGTACGAGTCGCCCACACTTGGATGTCAAGGAGATGACTTGGATAATAAAAGAAAATGACTCTCCAAAAAATAAAAAGAGACACCAAACCATGTCCTTGCTTCAGTTTCATCATCACACGACTGATGTTTGCTGAAATTCCCATCTGCTTGTGACGCCCCGCTGTCTTTGCTTACACCGCCGTACAGTTTCTAAATCACCGACTTGACTATTTGTCAACCTCAGTATGACATGCTGTGGTTTTAAAAAATTCATGCAGTCTAATTTATGCTAATATGCTGCCTATTTAAGTACCAGTAACTGGCTGTTGGAGCTAAAGAGAGAAAACTGGAGGAGGGAGCGGTTTGTCTGCATTCTCCAGGTTTAGATGATCAAAGCGTATAATGATCAGGCTGTGACCGAGCCAAAACCACATGGAGCGCTCTGTGTTCACGTTCCTGTTGATGTAGCAATGCCTGGTGGCTCAAACCGAGCTTCGGTTTGCTTGCACTGCATTGTCTGATTTAGTTCAGAGAGAAATAAACAACAAATGTAATGTACTGTTTTGCAATACAATTCTATACTTTCCTTTTAATTTTAATATGGTCTCCTTTTTAATTAGGACTGACCTATGGCATGCAATTTCATGTTGATAGAAAGACTCATAAGCAGTGTGTAAGAGGAGCTGCTGCTTTACTGCAACAGCAGACCCAAGTGGTGCATTCACACTGTGATAAACATTCTGCATGCACTTTCTTTTCAGTTTAATTTTTTTTTAGATGTTTTTGTTACTTTTACTTTTATTATTGTTGTTATTATTAGTTAGTTTTTCTGTTTTGATCCTGGCTTGTAATATGGCTTGTGCGCTACTCACTGGTTGCTGATTGATGTGGAAATAAATAAATAAATAAATAATAAAAAAAATAAATAAATAAATAAATAAAATAAAATAAAATAAAATAAATAAAAATAAAAATAAAAATGTTGCCTTGGCAACTAACTGAAAAATAAGTTGGAGCTGAATTACTAAAACAAAAACTGAAATAAAAATTAAAACGTGTTTAAAAAAAATAAAAATGACTAAAAACAACCAAATTACTCAAATTTAAACCAAAATTAAAATATAATAACAGCAGATAATTCAAAATAATAATTAATACTATAAAGTATATGCAAAACTAAACTAGATTCTTAGATCTTGTTCTTAGAAACTTAGATTCTGGTAAATATAACTGAGAACAAAGCAGAACATATAGTTTGTGTTTACTTACAGTGTTTTGTCCACTTATAGTGCCTCAAAATTAGTGCAGTCAAACGATTAATTGCGATTAATCGCATTCACATCCAAAATAAAAGTTTTTATTTACATAATATGTGTACTGTGTATATTTATTATGTATATATAAATACACACACATACAGTATATATTTTGAAAATATTTACATGTATTTACATGTATATATTTATATAATTTATATTATTATATAAATATATTTAATATATAAACGGAACATATTTTTCTTAAATACATGCATGGGTGTGTATTTAAATAAATTATAAATATACAGAGTACACACACATATACTATGTAAACAAAAACTTTTATTTTGGATGCGATTAATCGCGATTAATCGTTTGACAGCACTACTCAAAATAAATATCTGAATATCTTTCAAATATCCTTTAGCATGAACATAACTTTGGCAAATTAGGTGACTAAAGTGCAGAACTGGTGAGTTCGGATAATGGTAGATATTTGCTATATGGATCAGAAAGCTTGTGAACGGCTTGCAGTGAGTCCATGGGTATCCCATCTGAGTTGAAACATCTTTGAACACATGCCTGCTGAAAAGACATAATGACGCTTCACTGCCGTAAACTGGACCCTAACACTGGTAATATAAGTCTTCTCAAATTGAACTCTGTATACAGACCCTCAGTCTGAAGGTTATTTGATTAAAGCTTTTAGCTCAGACTTCTGAATCACATTCATTAAGTATTGAGGTAATAAAGAAGATGTCATGTGACCTTTCCTATAGAGGCCACAAACTTACAGTAAGTTGGCAAAAAGACTCATTCTCGTTTGACATTTCCATGCAATCTAGCTTCTGGTTTGAATCACTTCATTCCACCGCCTCTGCAACTGCACCGTCCACACACCAAGAGAATGAAATCGACATGCCCCCACATGACCTCCACGGGAAGCAAAGTACAGCAAGGAAATTTATACAGTGCGAGCAAAAATCATGACTCAAGTTCTGTGCGGACAGCAAGGGGCTTTCCTTCTGCTCACTGTTCCTCCCTCAGGTCTATTTTCCTCTCCAACAGCATCTTGTGAGCTTCATTTGAGGTTTTTACAATGAATCTGCACATTCTTGTGACTCAAATATACTGTACAAAAGCCGAACCAACTGTCTCCACAAAGAGACATTTGACCCCTGATTGGTGGAACTGTTGAAATACACAGTTATCCTTAACACACAACCTCATTCAGGCCCGAGCTTAGATCTGTAACACGAGTGTATTGATTCTCAATTCCTCCAGCAGTGCGGGAAAAGCATTATTCCAGTTCTGCTTGACTATGCCTAAGACGGGGAAAACAGGGACTCTCCTTTAGCCAGAGACCAACAGTAATGTGCTGATTAAGACGAGGGGGTTCCCGCTGAGGCCAGCCAGTGACATTTGACCACGGCCTCCATCTGAGACTAATCAATCTCATCATTATATTCGTCCAGGTTGAGGAATTTTCTAGCATGGTTGAAGGTTTTGGTGGTCTCCTCCTGTGAAGATAGCTTTCATTAGAACGCCATAGGGAAAGACAGATATTATATTCCCGAGTAAACGCTTACCACAGCTGAGCTTTGATGTCAAGTTAATTATTATGTGCAGAATATAGCAATCACAACAGAATTCATTCTTATTTCTGCATCACATGAATTAAGCAAATGAGTTCAAAGAGTTCACTAAAACAGATTTTAGTAAAGCAAATTTAACTCCGTAGATGCTGATTCAACAATGATAATATCCTATTCTCGTATCATTTTAAAAATTCAAAAAAAAAAAAAATGTATAGCCTATGAGAGTGAAGCTACCATTTAGCCTACTATATGTTCAGAATAGCATGCAATACTAATCTTATACTTTTTCAATTTTTATAACTATCATCGGTAATAACTTTTAACATGCTGCAGGTAAATGAGTTCAATAAAACAGATTTTAATAAAGCAAATTTAACTTTGTAGATGCTGTTTCAATAATGATAATAGTATTCTGCATTATTCAAGCTACTGTTAGCTTAGCATATGCTTTACATGAATGAGTACATTTACATGCATAACAGTTCATATTCTTCATTTTCTATATTATCTAGAATTACACCTTTCAAAATTTGGTGTTATGGACTTTTTTTTAAAAATGTTTTGAAAGTCTTGCTTGCTTAACATGGTTGCATTTATTTGACCAACAATACAGTAAAAACAGTAATATCTTGTAAATATTAAATATTATTTTAATATTATAATATATTAAACCGTAAATAATATTACAATTTTAAATTACCACCGTCCTTTAAAAACATGATCATTAAGAAATATGTTGATTTGGTGATCAAAGAAACAGCATTTACTTGAAATAGAAATCTTTTGTAATAATTATAAATGATTTACTGTCACTTTTGAACAATTTAATTAGTACTTGCTGAATAAAGTATTAATTTCTTAAAAAAAAAAAAAAATACTGACCCCAAACTTTCAAAGGGTATAGCATATCTATGTTTGGACATGTTAATTTAATAACATAACTCTTCGTTTATGGTATATATTTCCAGTAATGTGTTTACATGATCCAAAATTCTGATTAATACAGGCACATTACATAGATTAATATCTTGCACAATTAAAAGCTGTCACTAATGTCAGGATATGGAAGTGATTATTAACAGAACAGAAATATGTCTAATACATGCACAACAAATTCTATAGTGTTGAGATTATGGACAACCCTGCCCACAGAGAAATCTCATTGGTCTAAAATCCTATATTTACTATATATTATGCAAAAACCGAAAGCATCCTGATTGACAGTTATTGAAGTTAATCACACAGCATTTTTGCTTTCAATGCACTGGAATCTTGTTGCTTTGCACAAGGTTAGGACACACTGTAACAATTCTTCTTTTAAACTTAAAAAGATATTAAACCTACAGCTAATAAAACATTGCCAGTTTCACAATATTACTTTGTCAATAAAAACACAATCGTTTCTTAACCGTCCCAGCAGTAAACAACAGTTGTTCATGTTGGTTCCCTGAAAGTACACCAAGGGTAAAAGTCAATAATCAAGTTTGTCTCTGAGCTGATGGGTTCAAATGAGCACTTAAAGAACGTCTCTTCATTTTGTGGATTCAGTCGCCTTATTAATTCAAATCTGACTTTGAATGCCTGCATGTAGCCGGGATAATTATTAGCAGGGGAAGATCAAAGGAAGCATATTATGGTCCTTCAATTTTTTTTATTTTTTTGCTGATGTGTATGATGTGCCTCCACTTTGATGTTGTAAGCTTTCATTTAATGTAGAGAGGATAAAAATACTACACCATGTAATCTGGCATTTAGCCTGGGAGAGCAGAATTCCAAAATGTGACACATGTCAAGAGGCTGGAAAAAAGGAACAAGGAGGGGAAATAACTTGAAAGAATGAGTGTTTCATCCCAAAGAACTGACCCCCATCTATGAACGCATCATCAAATACACTGTGCTTTTAAAAGCAGGGGGATTCAGCTTTTCATTAAAATGGTAAATAAGCAAATGCTCTATTGACCTGGTGAAGATAATTAGACAGAGATGATGGGCAGGATGCAAAGCCAATATAATTTTTAGCTTTTGAGGGTGAGACTATCATGTACCTTTTTATTTTTATTCATTTATTTTTTTTAAACTGTTATCAGCCGTAACGTTTTAACATGTTTATCTTAACTAATTATTAAGTCAGTGTGAAATGGTGGGATTTCTTCAGTGATTATTTTCTGAAAGTTACATTGTTACACCAGTAGGTGGCGACAAGTCTTTATAAGTGAGACATTGAACCATTTATTTAAATTATTCGTTCAAAAACAGTACGAAACAAATAACGTGCTGCATTCGAATATGCATAGGCTACTTCTCCACTATATAGTAGGTGAAAAAACAGTATGTGAAAAGAGTAATATGTCCGAATTCACAATATTCATAAAACTGGGCGAAAAGGACATGTATGAAGATTCTGAAGTGCGCATCCAGTTTGTGAAAGGTAAGTTATTGAAGCGCCACAACATGGCAACATGACGAATATAGTAAGTCCAGATTACATTCATACTATACATTATATACAACATTTTAACGGTAACAAAGTCATTACTTATTCAAAAGAAGTACCTGTTCAGAGAGTATCTGATTTCAGACGAAGCCACTGAATCATTCGTTCAAACGATTCGTTCAGAGATGTGCAATCTAAATTCTTTTGGAACTACACTGAACAAAATTATAAATGCAACACTGTTGTTTTTGCCCCCATTTGTCATGAACTGAACTCAAAGATCTAAGACTTTTTCTATGTACACAAAAGGCCTATTTCTCTCAAATATTGTTCACAAATCTGTCTAAATCTGTGTTAGTGAGCACTTTTCCTTTGCCGAGATAATCCATCCACCTCACAGGTGTGGCA
>NW_015552633.1:1046946-1087503 GCF_001515605.1 Sinocyclocheilus anshuiensis | reverse complement strand
TTGCATGGCCAGCATACTCACCGGACATGTCACCTATTGAGCATGTTTGGGATGCTCTGGATCGGCGTATACGACAGCGTGTTCCAGTTCCTGCCAATATCCAGCAACTTCGCACAGCCATTGAAGAGGAGTGGACCAACATTCCACAGGCCACAATCAACAACCTGATCAACTCTATGTGAAGGAGATGTGTTGCACTGCGTGAGGCAAATGGTGGTCACACCAGATACTGACTGGTTTTCGGACCCCCCAATACAGTAAAACTGCACATTTTAGAGTGGCCTTTTATTGTGGCCAACCTAAGGCACACCTGTGCAATAATCATGCTGTCTAATCAGCATCTTGATATGCCACACCTGTGAGGTGGATGGATTATCTCGGCAAAGGAGAAGTGCTCACTAACACAGATTTAGATTTGTGAACAATATTTGAGAGAAATAGGCCTTTTGTGTACATAGAAAAAGTCTTAGATCTTTGAGTTCAGCTCATGAAAAATGGGGGCAAAAACAAAAGTGTTGCGTTTATAATTTTGTTCAGTGTATTTTTGTTTTGGTTGAGCAGAACAGACAAAATAAATGCAAAATAACTGTCTAAAATGTAAATGACCCAATATTAAAATATTGCTTATTCAGATATTGTTAAACAAAATCACACTTGCTTTTTTTAAAATTTTTATATTTGCCTATATATAGTTTTTCTTAGTCTAACTGCAACATGTAAAAGGTCATATAACAACAATGTAGAATACTACTTTTTTGTAAAATAATTTATATTATGACAATCACAATTTACTCGACAATTGCACTTTCTTTAACATTTCAGAAATTAGAAGTTTGGGTGGGAAATACAAAACAGATTCTCCTTTTAAGAGTCTCCAAAAAATAAAATAAAATAAGCAAACATGATTTACTAATTGGTAGTTGGTTGCAGATGGTAGCAGGTTGGAGGAACATTATAAATTTTAGAGAGCATTTGATTGGCCAAAAATCTGTGTAGTGCAGGATGAGTCTTCATTACTACTTTTTTCCATTTTCCTTTAAGGAAAAGATTGTAAATTTGAAATATGCACGTCTGCTAAAAGTGAATGTTGGAAACACTAGCTAAATGCCACAAAAATTCAAATTTCACGTCTTTTAAAAACAGAGTAGCAAGCAGTATAGCGTGTGCATTATGCAGCAAGATGAACGTTCTGAGTGTGCCTGTGATAAAACGAGAAAAGAGAAAAAGGAATACAGACGAGTTCTTATATGTTGATATGAAACCCTTTCCTGCCAAACGTATTGATTTTTGTGTTTGTGTGTGTGTAAAGGGAACGAGCATATGTGAGTGAGAGACAACTGAGAAAAATGACTCCATATATGAATATACATTAAAAAAAGGTGTTAAAAACGGAGTAGTACTGATTTTGTATATATCCAAGAAAGATACATTTGTTCAATTATGAACTTGTGTGCATGTGTGACAGATAGAGGGATATACTGCGTGTGCTTAAAGTGTCTGTGTGTGTGTTAATGATATATCTTCCTTGGTCGGGCCTGTGCTTCCAATTTGGAGGCTGTCAGAGTTCAGGGTGATGGAGTGTCAGAGCTGGAAGCTTGATGCATGTGGAAAGGGCAGGTTCTATAGGGGCCCGGCAGTGCCTCTGTCGTCAGACACACACACAAACACACACACGGCAAAATGTCACGCACAAATATGCACTCAACCCCACGCACTGTCAGGGCACAACGCGTGCACACGGAGGGGCCCACACGCGCATGACCCCCTCCCCCCGTTTCATGTATTTCATATGTGTCTGAAGCGAGAAAGCATCAGAAATGACTGGGAATTATTATCCGGCAAACCTTCCACGAAATACAATAAAACAGCAGTGGCGGCCCAGCGAGAGCTGAATTCAAACCGTCAGAAGCGGCTCTGTGTACCTGTTCAACCTCCATGAGGAGCCTCATTAACAACATGCAAAGTGAACTCATTCAGAGGCTGAGGAGACGAACCCAGCTGTCACTGAAGATGACTGCTTTAATTGTCTAGGGAGGGGTCGGCGGAGGGGAATGAAAACCGAATGAAGTGTTGTTCGCTAATTGAAAGATTTCTCCTCATATTCCAGGTTCCTTGTGACAGATGCCCGAGGAGCCATTGAGAAAACGGGAGCTGACTTCATTGTGAGCTGATGAAAGAGACAGACCTTGGCCTCCCAGAAGGAGTTATTCTCCGAGGCGACTTGAAGAGGGATAGTACTGCACAGGTGTGACAGCCCGTCAGAAACGCGACGCGTGCGTTTACACACACAAATACACAAATGAGAGACAAAACTCGCAAAGGACGGAGCTGCACTGGGCACCCGTGCTGCTTTGATACCGCTGCCCGGGAAAAGTGTGGGAGATGTTTGGAACATCTTAATGGTTCCTCAAAACACAGTTGTGTTCCGATACGATGCTACTGAGCTGCAGTGGTGGTGCTTTTTCTGTAGACTCACAGTAAATGTGCTACTCTGAACTTTAGGAGCATCTTTTTTGTTTTTCATATCCTGATGGCCCTTATTATAAAGTATTGTGGTCCAGCGATGGTGTGAGATGCTAATGTCATGGTGTTATTTGGGTGTTTCTTTAACTTTAGGGAACTTTTAGAACCCTTTTAAAAGCCTGTAGAATTTTTGAAAATACTCTCAATTCTGTAATTAGTTTCCATTAATAATAGTTAATACATATATAATAAGAGTATTCTGTATTTAATAAATAATTCTGTATGTAATTATTATGAATATTATATTTAAAGCCACGACAGTTCTAACCACAGTATGTTACATACAATTTTAAATTATGTACTGTTTTTCCACATATACACATTTTTTATTTACACATTTTTTGCTGCAAATTACATTATATTGCATTACATTGGCAATATATTATATACAAATACATTTTAAAAAATCTGTAATTAACATGTATCACTTTCAAACAAACAAGCATGTAATATTCTTTATGTTTATTTCACTCTTTGTTTAGATTATTTACATATTTTTTAACACATAATAATTATATAATTATTCATATTTCTCATATTTTGAGACTGAAAATCTGGGCCCTAGACAATAAATCTACATTAAACTCATTTAAAAAGTAGCAAAAATAAATGCTAAAAAGTCAAATTTAATATTAGATTCCTACAATAATTGTATTAATTTTTTTATGAAATCACCTCCAATGAAGTTGAAGGTTGAAGAAATGCCTATATACATCATTCATCATTCAAAGGTCAGGGGTAAAGACAATAAAAAATATATTTTTAATAATAATGAACTTGATTAAGAAAAGACTAATTCAAAGTGCCATTCTTTTCTATTCATTAAAGAATCTTGAAACAATGTAGCGTGGTTTCTACAAAACAACAACAACAACAACAAAAAATTAAGCAGCTTGAAAATAAGAAGAAATATTTCTTAGGCACCAAATCAGCATATTAGAATAATGTGACATTGAAGACTGAAGTAATGGCTCCTAAAAATTCAGCCTTTGCATCAAAGAAATAAATTACATTTTAAAATTATAAATTTTAAATTTACATTTTAAATTGCAATAATATTTCACAATATTATTTTTTTTTTTACTGTATTTGTGATTGTAAAAAAATAAATGCAGCTTTGGTGAGCATAAAAAAAACTTTAAAACTTTTCAAAAACATTTTTTAAATTTTTAAAAAACCCAAACTCTTGAAAAACAAAAACAAACAAACAAAACCCCCACATAATTAGTTAATTGTTACTTAATTAATCAATTCATGTCCAAAAACCAAAATATACCTCCAGCATCAGTTCAACCAAACCGACAAACAAACAACAGCCTGCTTACATTACAATAACATCCCTCACTTCGTCCCACTGGTGTCACAAACAATAAGACGTCCTCATATGAACCCAATGAAGTTGCAGCATGATTCTTATTGGCTCAAGTCCACAATGCTATAAAAGTGCCCACCCCACCTTCCCATGGACTACTTTAAAGCCAGTATGCACAGTCAGGAGGAGGAGAAGGGGTACAATGGCAACTTTGTAAATGTCAGAGATTTCAAAGTTTGACATAATGAAAGGAAACAAGCATCATCCTCCCCCTGCGCCCATTAAAACCAGCCCGCAACACATCCCCCTGTTTATCAATTAACTCTCCTCGATTTTCAGACGACCAGAGGAGAGCAGGAGAGGAAAGAAAACAAAACAGAGAAGAAGGGAGGGAGGTAATGAAGAGGGGATGGAAGGGGGGCTGGAGATGGTCTGTTTCTCTCTCTCTCTCTGGCTGCCGGGGCCCAACAGTGCCCTAAGGCAGTGGAGACAATAACTGACACATTTCTTAACCTAGTGTAGTGATGCCCCATATCCTGTAGCTTGGACCTTCCCTGTTCCCCCAGCATCCCGAGCTTTCCTTTTATCCCCATCCATCAGAGAAAGCTGACAGCCTGCCACAGGGGGACTAACAATACACACACACACACACACACACACACACACACACAAGCAAGACACCTTTGAAACTCTTTTCACACCAGGCACCCTGACAACTCGGTGATAAACACGATATGCAGAAAACTGCATATTAAAGAACACAAATGATTATTATGTCCACAGGGCAGCGGTACAATACTAACCAATATGATAGATGACGCCGCTGGAAGGTTTTATGGGTGCCTAGGAACAGGCAGAAACAAAAGGAGATGAAATTGCAAAGCAGGGGAAGGGAAATCACTTTTGAGTTATAAAAATCATTTGGCGTGGGGAAATAATAGAGGTAACAGCATCGGCTGCAATTATTTAATTGAAAAACGTTGGAAAACCATATAAATTTATGCAGAATTATCGCCCATCCATGAGAAATGTTAATATTTCAAAACATTGGGACATTTGTGAGTGTAATTGCGGCGTTTTCTGGAGTGTGAGGAGCGTGTGAATGTCTGCTTGGGGTTTGGTGCTGTTGTGGGCAGGTTGAGCAGGAAACAGACAGGAACATGTTGACAGACCTGAGACCAGTTTTGTCATCTGATCAAATTTTCATGGCCAAGCGTGCTGCTTATGACTGCAACTGCATTAGAGTCCTGTGATAGGAGAATATTGGTACAAGGACAGGTTTTGCCATCTGTTATTTTTGTCCTTCCTTCCATCCATCCATATTTTTGCCTCCTGTATTCTTTATTTCCTTCTTTCCTTTAATCCATGTCTTTCTCCATCCATCCATCCATCCATCCTTTTCTCTTTCCTTCCATCCATCGTTCTTTCTCTTCTTCTTTCCTTTTTTCATCCCCTCCCTCTTTCTTTCCATTCTTTTTCATCCACCCATCATCCATCTTTCTCATTCCTTCTTTTTTCCTTCCCTCTCTTCATCCATTCATCCTTCCTTTCATTCATCCATTTTTTGTCTTCCTCTTTCCTTCCATCCATACTTCCTTATTCATTTTCCTCTTTCCTTCACCTCTCATTTGATCCCTTTTTTAAAATTTACCCATTATCCAACTTTTTTGTTCCTTCTTTTACCTCCATCTTCTAATTTTTTTCTGTTTCTTCCTCCTTCCCTTCATCCATACTTCCTTCCTCGTTCCCCTTTCTTTCTGTTTGTGCTTTCTTTATTGCCTTTCTTTCCTTACAACCTTCCTTCTTTAGTCCCTTGCCTCTTTCTTCCAATACTTCCTTTCATCCACCTATCATCCATCCATCCATCCACAGTTCCACATATCATTCTTTTTCTCTTTCTTCCTTTCGTCCATTACCCATGCTTTTTCTCCTGCCTTCCTTTTTCTTCCCCTCCATCCATACCATCTTTACTTACGTTCATCTCACACTCATCTCTCTCCAACCATCTATACTTTCTTCCTTCTTTCCCTCTTTCCTTCCATCTATCTGCCCTTCCTTCTTTCTCTCCTTCCTTCTTTTGTCCCTTGTCTCTTTCTTTCCATTCTTCCTTTCGTCCACCATCCATGCATTTTCTCCTGCTTTCCTTTCATTCTTCCTCCACCCATCTATCCATCCTTACTTCCATTCATCCACACCTTTTCCCATTTCTTCCTCCCTCCCTCTATCCATCTACACTTTTTCCTTCAGTCCTTCCATTTGACCATCTTTCCTTCTTTCTCTCCCTTCTTATTTTGTCCCACGCCTCTTTCTTTCCAAACCTTTCATCCACCCATCATCTATCTTTCTCCTTACTTCCTTTTCTTCCTCTAGCATCTATCCCTTCTTCCTCCTTTCATCTATCCCTTCTTCCTTTTATTCATCCATCCTTTATTGTTTATTTCTCCCACACTCCATATATTTCCTTCCATTTATCCTCCAATCTTTCTCTCCTTCCTTCTGTCATCCCTTCCATTTCTTTCCATTCCTCTCAACCTCCATCTTTCTCCTTCCTTTTCCTCTCATCAATCCCTTTCTCTGACTTCATTTTTCCTGCATCTATCCATCCTTTCTTCTTTCTTCCCTCCCTCCATCATCCATCCTTTATTTATTACTTCTTTCCCTCCCTCTGTCCCTCCTTCCATCCATCCTTCACTGCTTGGTTCCTATCTCTCCCTTCCCTTCTTGCTTCCTTCATTTAGACATTCCTTCCATTATCATTCTTTTTTTTTAAAAGTCCCTTCATGGCTGTTGCTACATTTGAACAGACTGAGAATGGTTAACAAGAACAATTTACTAACAAAGCAATAAATCAGTTCTGTTTGTGCTCTTATAGTTGTTCTTATCAATGCAAAGGAGGTCAGGGTCAGGGTCAGTGCAAGAGAGCGAATCCACAGGTCTTATTTAATGTCTCTGTTTGCCCTTTCATGAAAGCGCCTACATCGTTAGCATGAATATTTAGATGCTGCTGTATCATGTGCACGCTGCCGCTCACCTTTAAATGGAGCTCCTCCTATTAATGATCTTAATGATGAGAAAGGGTGAACATCCTCGCAAAGTCGGCCCAGCCAACGCACCTCCGAGGCCTCGCCGCTACACTTTATGATGATGTTCTGTGCAATTAATCAAAGTGGCGTTTATTGCTTATGCCAGACATATTAAATTGCTCCCGTGTCCTTAGGGCTCCGGGGCTACTGGGTGTCATTACAGCCTCGCAATCACTAAAACTCATTTCCTGTTTTTGCTACAGGTCACATATAATCTAAAAAGGTGCCCGGACTCCTCTCCGATTGTAACATAAACTATACTGGAAATGGGAGTAAATGATAGAAAATCCTGAGCCTAGGATGTATTTGCGTAATGCGTTCACAACATATGTCTGCTTTTGCCCTGTGCTGATTTGAGAGGCAATGGGTTTTATAATATAGCCATGCGAAGAATATAAAAACAAGAGTTATACGTTTCGTTTCCTCCTCGTTTGATCAGACTTGTGTATGAAAACAAGCTCTTTTGTCCCCTTCGTCTTAAGTGGCAACATCTCTCTTATGGCCACAATAAACAGCTCATTAACAAGCAGAGCCTGCTCCTGTCTGTTGTGGGGTAATACAGGCCACTAGCAAAGAAACACAGATAATGTATAATCACACTCACAAACGTGTGAACAAATGTGACGAGTTGCATTTTCACTAGCAAGGACCACACCACAACCAAATATGTAAATTAATAGTTTATTGTAGCAAGGACCACACCACAACCAAATATGTAAATGAATAGTTTATTGTTCAGAATGTTAGGGATGAGTTGGAAGAGGATGAAAAGGTAAAGGGGATAGGATGATGGTCAGGTTGATCTGGGCGTCTGGAATTGATAGCCCAGAGAGACTGGGATATTTAGGCCAGACGATTAGGACCCCCTAAGTTGGGAAGAACTGAGGTAAGCTTGGGCTTGACGGAGAACGGATAGACCATTTGGAAATAAAATTGGAGGTTGAAGGAGACCAGACTGGCCTGCATGAGGTAAGGTCCCAAGGGACACTGAATGAGGCATCTGGAATTTAGAAGTAGCTATTGAGAAATATTAGAAAACCCGGAGCCGTATTGCCAATTGTTTGTTGTTTATTTACTTCTTAATGCCATTCCAGCATCTGTGGCTATATTCATGGAGAGGACCAGTTAATCCATACATAAATCAATCTGTACACAAGTCTGTTATACACACGAGTCGAGGGGGAAAAGCGTAGGGTGCTTTCACACCTGGCCCGTTGTTTCGGAACCTGGCACGTTTCCCCCCTTAGCTCAGTTCGTTTGGGCATATGTGAACATGGCAATGTTGCTCGGATCCGCACCAAAACAATCGGTCCGAGATCGCCTGAATGAGGTGGTCTCGGCTCGATTGAAAACGAACTCTGGAGCGGTTCGGTAGTGAGAAAGCAATCCGATCCAATGGACCAACGAACCAGGCTATATCACAATGTATGATGGGTAATTACGCAAGTTCAGTGAAAAGCATTAGCTTTGCTGTTTTGCTAATACCTCAAAATTAACCTCTGAATGTCTGTGGGTGAGCATGTCTTTGCCAAATTCAAAGCTACTTTTTAATTTTATAATGCTGTCTTATTGCTCTTCTTCGTAGTAGGTGCATTTTAAAAATGTTTTCCCGATGAATCCTGGACTCCAGCTCAAAATGATAAATTACTATAACAACAGCTACAAAAAACCCCAACAATAAGCCCGCAAAGCTGTTGTCATTCCATTCTGACGGATGACAGCCGTGACAGCGGTGGAATCCCAGAAAATAAACCGTGGAACTTTGACCAATGAGAGGACAGTTTACTTGCGTCTGACTTGTATTAACAAATTTGGTCCATTTAAAAACTTTGCCGTGTGAAAGCGAACCGCACCAAGAATAAAAAGCCACAATGTAATCATTTTAATCCCCGTTTCGGAACAAAGCAATAGATCTACAGGTGTGAAAACACCCTTAGAATGTTCAATTTAACCAACCTGCATGTCTTTGGGCTGTGGGCCGTATTGCTGTAATCAGCTGAAGGGAAGGGTATAGGAATGGATGTTGGAATGAAAGGATGTTTGTGAGCAGGGTTTTTATGAGCAACTGTGAGCATAGAGAAGAGAAGAATTTTGGGAGATATTAGATTGAGCGAGTGCAGGTGGAATTACGACTGGCCTGCCGCTAGGGGGAGCTGCTGTCTGATGCTGTGGAGGAGAATTTCTCGTGACGTCACGTGTGACGGAGAGTGACTCGCTATGAGTTGCCGGAAGTGCTGAGGGCTCAAAGTTTGTTATGACAGAAGTTTTATTGATATTGAATATAGTTGGAATAATTGTTTGTTATCTGCACGACTGAATTGAATACCTTAGATTTAAGTGCGTGTTAAAGACGATCCGTGGTTCAATCACTGATGTGGTCCTCAGCTCTGGAAGATGTGCGACAGGAGCGCTGAGACCAAAGCTATCAGAAGTTGAGCGCCGAAGAAGCAGCTCGCGAGGAGAGCGAGGATTCCATCTTCCGCATCCACCACTGCGGCCCGCAGATCCCACTGACGGAGATGGCGGAGCCCGGGAACAGCTCAGAGTCCTCCTGAGACGAGCCTGGGAGTAAAACACTCACGGGCCCAGGAATGTGCACGACCAAATGCGAGTGCTCAGAAAAAAGACTGCAATCGGGAAGATTAGAGGCGCTCCTCGAGCGACACCAGTGGCATTGAATCGAACAGAATGGAGTCCGGACCAGGCGAGTCCATCTGTCGTTCCAGAGAAAGAGACAAACAGCGCGGTATGAGGCGGCCCGATATATGAAGGATTCGGGAAGTGAGGTGATTGGTAGAGACGTGGCCTCGCTCCCGAACTTCAGTTAACTAGTTAACCCCCTAAAGTAGATAACTCCTGCTCTGAGACAACATAGCCAAGCTCTCTCCCAAAACCTAGTGTGCTGCCTATAGAGGGAGCATTTTAAGGCCTTGTAATGAGTTCTCTGTTATGAAAAGTCTTTTATTTATGCTGCCAAATTCTATGATGCAAATTCGAATGCCGCATTGCTTGCCTTCAATCTCAAAATGCACTGTGATATGCTTAGTGAACAAAAATAAGTTGCAAGAAATTGTAAATAAAAAATAATATAAACATAATTAAACTTTTATTAAACATTGAAACCACTGATAAATATAAAAAATAATAAATACATATAATTAATAATAATAATAATTGTATCATTAATAATATAAATATATTACATTAAACAATATAATTATGCTCAAGGCTGCAATTGTTTGATCAAATATAGAGTAAGAACAGTAATATTGTGAAATATTATTACAATTTAAAACAACTGTTTTATATTTTAATTTGCTTTAAAATGTAATTTATTGCTGTGATGGCAAAGCTCAATGATCAGCAGTCATTATTTCAGTTTTCAGTGTCACATGGCCCTTCAGAAATCTTTCTAATATACTGATTTGGTGCTTACAAATATTTCCTATTACCAGTGTTAAAAACAGTTGTGTTGCTTAATATTTTTTGTGGGAACTATGATACATTATTTTTCAGGATCCTTTGATGAATAGAAAGTTCAAAGGAACAACATTTATTTGAAATAGAAATCTTTTGTGAAATTATAAACATCTTTACTGTCACTTTTGATCCGTTTGATCAGCCTTGCTGAATGAAAGTATAAATAAAAAAAACAAAAAAAAAAACAACAAAAAAAATACTTAAAACTTAGTGGCCACATACTTTTAAACAGTACTGTAAATAAATGTGTATATATTGCATGTATTTCTATATATTTTTATTTATTCTGTCTAATATTTGTCTAGTACTATGAATAGTTATGCTTATTAGCTTTAGCAACCTGCTAGAACCAAAATTGACTAGAATCAATTTCTGCAGTCTCTAGAAATTGCTGCCTTTGTGTAGTGTCCCAAATCAGTCATTTATTGAGTTTCCATGAATGTTAGGATACAGCCTTAAAAGTCATCTGCCTATGTAGGAAACAGGAAGCTGCTAGGTTTTGGAACAGAGCTACAAACGAACACACTGAGACATCGAAAAAGATGTACGAACCCTGCCTATTTTGAAAACTTTTATGTCTGTCATTTCTTGGCAGTGGGTTTTTGGATGACTTATCAGATGGTGTCCCTGGCTCTTCGATGTTAAAATTAATCAGACCATCGCTAGGTCTCTTTCTAGATACCGCGTGAGCCCTGATCCGACGGGTCAGTCTTCATGAGATAATTTGCAGCTGCAGTCGGAATGGGAGGGTGGGGGAGGACAGTTATTTAGCCTTGCCATCAGGGTGGCATCTGTCATCCCACTGTGCTACTGCTTGTGTCCTATGATAGATGTCACAATTTGGACCATCAAAATAGGAGCCCCCTGCTGCTTTTAATTGCCAAAGCCGGGCGCCGGCACATTTGTTATTACCGAGCACTTGTTACGTCACACCAAATGAATTAACAGGTGAAGATAATAGATGTGCACCCGGGCGACCCGGTCTACAGCCCCTATGAGGGCCCCGAGTAATTATGGGATAATAAATGTTCAGTATTGAAGCAGTGGGGGGCAGCATTAGACAGGCAAAAAAAGTCTCCCTGACAGGCTGTATGGAAATATGCTCCACAGCCAGCAATGATACACACTCATCAGCTGCCTGACAGACGCTTGTATAATTAGACCTGTAATACGTACAATTAGAAAAATAGTGAAAAATGTGCAATTTTACAGGTATAAATATATTCCATCGATTCCATCGTTTCATTAAAATCGTTAAAACTTGGCACCGTAAGGTCTTCTAGAGTAAGTGCAACGGTGGCAGCTTCTTGCAGACAGAATATCTATAACAGAAAGTAATGGGTTGTCTACAGCCGAGTACAGAACTTCTAAGGATGTACAAAAACTCCCCAAAACACAGTCATGATGTCTGCTGAACCTTTGTGGCAATTACATACCACCATTAAAACCAACCAGGGCTCATTAAAAATACATGCCTCTACCTACATCTTTGCAAACCTCCAAAAGCCTAGCTATCCATACAGTTCACTACAGTCTCCAGCTGGAATAATCACTAGAGGCAGTAAAACGCCAACACATTTTATTCCCTTTCACATAAATTATGATTACAATGGCAGATTATTGATTGATAAAGATTTTTTGTGTGGTTTCTTGTACAATACTATGTTACCAGAGCGCATGATTTGTAAACGAAAAAATTTTGAAGAGCCCCTATTATGCCATTTCGAATATTTCGAACAACTCCAATCTTTTTCGTGTTGTCGTCATTTTACTGACGACTGCTTCTCTAATCTCGGGGAGTTCATTGCGGCATTCACAAACGCTTGCTCTTGAAAGATGGCTCATAACCCAGTTTATCTGGACCAGCTGGCTCCACTGAATCACCACCTGTAAGTATGATAAATAATAGATGTTTATATTTTCTATTGAGCATTCGAAAAAAGGAACTATGGCAATGGGTAGATCATTTCCAACATGCACTGAACGCAGTAGACCAATAACAACAGACTGAACAATCCGACCAATGAATCAAAGCAGAGTAGGCTCACGGAAAGGAGGGGTTTAGAGAGATTGAATCTTAGAACAGCTTCAAAGAATCGTTTGAGAACCACTGGAAAATAAGGGTGATATTGAATGCATATTTTGAGAAAACAAAAGTGTTTTTTGACCTTGCATGCATGTAAACCTATTATAGGAGACTCCCAAAACAATATTAGGAACCTTAAAAATAGCATAATAGGGGCACTTTAATGTTTGCGTTACATAACCATATGTACTGCGTTTCTTAAATAGTAAACTTGCTTGATAGCTCACCTGATACAGCATTCAGAGTGTGATGCAAAGTGAAACAAGTCACGATAAAAGAGCTTGTGGAAGCAAGTTTAAATAGCATGGTTGCCTGATAAAATGCATTTTTATCTTACATTTATTTTTGGTAACGTTAATGGTTAGGCTTTGTGTAGGTGGTACATTCCACGTACGTTCCAAGACTGAACATTTTATTCTTCGAACTGATTTGATTAATACAACAACCAATGAAACACTGTGTCTGCACTGGACGTGAGCGGCGGCACAATGCAACACCAACATTAAACTGATGCCTCATTTTATTCCTGATGTACTCCATACTCTGGTGCTATTTCTGTCAACAGTACAAATTGATTCAAACTTTAGCTTTGACGTGTTTAGTGTAGATAGCTTTAAACTGTTGTACGTCACAACAACGGTCATGCTAGGTGTAGACACGTTTAATGATAATCTGTTTTGGATAAAACTAAAAACGCTTTTAGTGCCACTCACATTTAATTTCCGAACTGCTGTTATACATACAAGAACCAACAATAAAACTTTGCCAGATTCTTGTTCTTCTGTTTTGAACAAAACTGAATGTGGTTTTAACGCCACTCACTGGACATTTGACATTTACAGTATTGCGAAAAATGTAAGAAGCAACATAACGTCATTTTGCATCAATGTCACCACAGGCACATATTTCCAGTGAGCCTGGGTTGATCGAAACCAGGAAAGTAAATACAACCGGCTCAAAACTGGAGGCAGTGGGAGTCAGCGCGTTCAGTAGAGCGTCAGCCAGAGATGCCTAGATATAAATAAGCCCAGAATGTCTTAAGCAAACAGAAATTATGCAAAATTAATTAGCGAGCCCCCGATGATAATTACCAGTGGTGAGCGGCTGGACCTTTGCGTGTGGCTGGAAAGAGCCCAGGCACAACAAAATTTGGGAGGATGTGGCGCGAGTCTACGTTTGCAGCCTCCTGCCGCCTCCACACAAACCTCTGTAATTACTAACTTACATTTCTCTCGTTCGCCTTCACCTTTGATTTCGCAGTCATTTGGGAGAGCCAAGGTAAACCGGAGGACTAATTGGCAATAGACGATTCCACTGGTGAGGCGTAATGCATTAAAGATGTGGGGCTCTGGCTAGTTATGAGCAGCCAAATAAACATTAGCCTTTAGCCATGCAGCTAACCTTCAGTATCCTGCCCCCTATACACAATCCCCTCCTTCTGTCTGTCTCTCTTTCTCTGGCTGTCTTTCTTCCTTACCTGTTTCTCTCTCCATCGCAGTAGCCTACTTTATGCATCAAAAGACATAACAAAAGCGGTTCCAAGTCCTTTACTGGCATGACTGCCATACATTCCATTTTGCCAAAACATTAACATACAACAAAATCAGTCACAAACAAACGAACAAATAAATGAATAAATGTGAGAATCTGATACATAAAATAGCAGTGAGGATTTAATAAAAACAGAGAAAAATAGCCTAACAAATAATGGGGATTTTTCAGTGATTTTTTATGTAAGCTACATAATTTTTATGTCTTCATGGGTGAATTACTTGAATCATTTGTTTAAAGGGGTCATATGATGCTTTTTTAAAGATAGAAAGGAAAACTTGAAATCGCATCATATGACCCCTTTAAACGATTTGTTCGTTAAAGAACAAAACAAGTTGCTGTCTTTATGAGTGAAATTAGCTAAAGAAGATCCAGAATTTGTGGTGTAAGAAAACAGTTCAAAAAAACGCCTCTGGCTTGCTTAGTTGGGGACACTTCATTTCCAGCGATACCGTTGACTTGATTGCAAAGATACTATTTAAACTGAGCTGGATGTTGACATCACTGAATTCAATGATGAAGTGTCTTTAACTGAAAAATTTGTGTTTACTATTGTCATTTTGCATTATTGACACTATTTTCCTAATTAATGCTGTTCAGTTGCTTTGACACAATCTGTATTGTTAAAAGCGCTATATAAATAAAGGTGACTTGACTTGACAAACAGACAAACAAACAAACAAACAAATAAAATGATAAATAAATAAATGAATAAATAAATAAATGCTATTTATATATTATATAATACGCCTGCCCCTCTTTCTATCGCTTTTCCTGTCTGTCTCTTCATCTGTCTCTCCCTCTGCCTGATTCTCTCTCTGCCAGTGTTTCTCACTCCATCTATGTTCTTAAGCATGATGAGTTCTGTAGCTCATGCTGAATGATGGTTGAATGACAGAAGAAACTTCTTCAAACTGAGGGCTGAGGTCTTGTGTACGACAATAGGATGCCCAGCTGTCAAAACACTGAGGTATGTATGCATGTGTGTCTATACTACATGCTAACGAAAGGCAACTGCGTTCTGTCACAAACATGCCCTGTGCAATGGACTGGAAATCACGGCAGCACCTCCTATGTGGTCTGTATGTGTTCCAGAAGCCGCAAAGGCAGGAATTCTATTTTTGGCAGGGACCTCAGTGTAGCGTCCATGCCTTAATGTACAATGATGTGTAAAGTAATCTGCCATTTAAGAAAAACGGCCTGGTGGGAAGATTCTATTCAACTCTAAAGACTCTCTGTGTTTCCACAGGAAAGCTTTGCATATAAATGTCTGGGAACACGGAATATAGCAGTACAAATAATCAAACCTGAATTGTAAGATATCTGGCTTATGTATGACTAATTTGAGTAAGATAATATTTGGTGGTTTTCATCAAAATACGGCCTTCAGGAACAACGACTTCAATTCGAATTACTGTGTCTACATTGCATGAACAGTTTAAATAATTTAAAAATGATAAACATGCTTTGTGTTTGCAATAATACATGTGAATTCATGAGTCCTATGTCCATTCATATCCACAATGACACGCGACAAGAGTGTAAATACTATATCAAATGGATTACATGCATTGTCCTGCTAATTATACCAATTTTCTAAATGATCTAGTCATATATTAATCAACATCACTTTTCATAGATGTGAGTCATTCTATGCACAATGCATATGCATATTCAGATGTTTAAATGATTTTAGCAAATGGCTGCAATATAACAAAGAGTGAAAAATTGAAGGGGGTCTGAATACTTTCCGTACCCACTGTATATAGGTAAAGGTTCTCTTTGGCTATCAATAAGAGGAAACAGGTAGAAATGACAGTGAAACGAGTGTCCTAAAAAGCACCAAATTCACTATTATACAGGGAAAACTATATTTGACTACTAAAGTATCATGTGAAAATAAAGATTTGAGTAATTGCTGCTGAAAATTCAACTTCATAAAAATTGAAGTTATTTTAAATAGTAATAACATTTTACACTATTACTGTTATTGCTGTATTTTTCACAGTATCATAAGTAGTTGGTATAAAAGCTTGAGAGACTTCTTTTCTTTCCAACCCAAAACTTTTGAACACTACTTTATCTATGTCTATTGAGCTGAGAATTCTAGTAACATTCAGGATTCCCAGGTTGGGAAAACCCTGCTGTAGAGTGTAATGGATAATGTTTAGATATTTATGTTTCTTTAAAATTTCATAGCAAGATCACAAACATAAGGGGTTATAGTTTTAACTTCAGATTCAGGCACATCTGGTGAATGACAGCTTTGGAGGGGGGGCTTGTATGGACATTCTGTGAATAAAACATGCAGAGAGCAGAATGGAAATGGTTCTGCTTGTCATATTGGCCATGATTGATAGGCACCCCAGTGCAATGAACAGAGAGACACCTGCTATTTGGCCATGCCTCACCATGTGCTGTACGCTGAATGGACCGGGTCCTGACTGCCATAGAGAAATGCTGCATATTTGAGAGAAATGCTACATATGTAAATGTATCTGCATGCAAGACAGTTCACCCAAAAATTAAAATACTGTTATCATATACTCACCCTGATGTCGTTCCCCTTTTTCCATGGAACACAGGAGGCATTTTGAAGAAGTTGTCCATACAATTACACTGAACAAGGACTCAAGCTTCAAAAAGGATGCAAAAAACAGTATAAGTATCATAAAGTCCATGCGTCTATATTTTACATCTTCTGTAGGCAGCGATAGCTTTGTGTGAGAAACAGACTAAAATATAAATCTTAGGAATTTCTCCTTTTGTGTTTCACAGAAGAAAAAGTTGGGAGCGACATGAGAGTAAATGATGACAGAATTTCCATTTTTGTGTGAACTATCTCTTCAAATTATTGTAGCTTCCCTAAGACAGTCTTGTTTGTAACTGAAGGTTGAGATGAAAGGAAAAATAATGATTTTTTGAATGAATATGTGCTCATACTCGCATTACTGTTTAATGAAACTGGACACTGGGGTTAAGTGTGTGTGTGTGTGTGTGTGTGTGTGTGTGTGTGTGTGTGTGTTGGATGGGGGAGGTGTGAATATTGAACGCCTGTTTGCGGTCTGTACTTCCATGCTTACAGGCCAATACATCAAAAAAATTAAAATATTCAGCATCAAAAAGGCAAAGGGTACATGCCTGATGATCTTAATTGGCCCATATTTTTGATGTCAAGCAATCATAACGCCTTCAAAGTGACACAAATTGATTTGCACGTCGACAGCCGCGTGCTTGTAAAAAAAGACGGCGGTGCGGTTAATAGAATGAGTCTGTCTTAGCGGCTTTGTGCGCCTTTTCAAACTAAAGAGAAATGCAAATGCGTTCATACTTGAGTAGCTCAGACATCTGCAGGGTTAATGGAGGTCTGAATATTGCTGTCCACCGCAGTGTTATTCCTTTAAAGACAGAATCAATCATAAACAACGACTCAAAGAAACGCTTGCCTTTAGAGTCAATTAAAAGCAGAGTGACATAACACAAAAATACTTCAAGCATAAATTAAGTGGCCCGCCATCATTGTTTTCTTGTTTACCATGTTATGAAGGCGATGTTTGATGTACACGCAAACCGCTCTGGGCGATAGTTTATGATCATTATTATTTAAATGAGCTGTTGTGTTTTGAAGGTCTTAAATCACTGAACAGGAATTTCTGAAGTCCAGAATTATAAATGGCTCTCCATGCAAATGGGGGAACGCTGCTCTCTTGACTGCTTTCATTTTGCGGCGCAAACGTATTCATGTTCGCTATTTAGAATAACATTAGTCGCAATGTAAAGTTTGTTATTTACGCTTAAACTATTAGCAACTTTATGAAGTCGATGTTTTTCATTCTATGGTCCCTGATGTGCGCGCTACGATTGCTTGTTGCTGAACATACTTTCCAGAGAATGATCAATGACATATTTTTAATGAAGGACAGCACTGAACCCCTGCCACGTCGTAGCTAAACACGCCACAAATGAGCGACTCACTGTGGCCTAGTGGACTGAAGCTTTGGCGTCATTATCAACAGACCTTACGCTCTCATAAACAGCTCGCAGGCCTCAATTCTCCTGATGCAAAGAGAAAAGCAACAATGCTGTACCGCATTACACAGATTCACAGGATGATGCTCTTGTAGTTGATGCTGAAATGGTCAAATTGATAGAAAACTACTCAAACTGTTTCACAAACTGCCATTATTTCCCTAAATCTACTCAAAACTGGGGTTGCTGCTTGTTTATGCCAGGAAATAAAAATGCCAAAGGGAGCCTCTGGGAGCAAAAATAAGTTTAAGTGTGAGGAACTTTTAAAAACATTTTGTCAATGAATCATACAATTGAATATGATACAGCAGGACTCCATGAAGGTGCCCCTATAAATGGGCCTCATGCTATAATTCAGTTTGAAAGCCCATTGCAATGGGAAGTTCAATACGAGATGAGTGGCCCCATCAACTCTTAGTGCCCCAGCCACTTTGTCGAGTTTTGCACTGAGTGATGTAGATATCTCAGGAAAAAAAGCACTTTGAACATTTAAACAGTTTCTCGTTAACTAGAACATGACCACTTGAAAGTGTATTAATGACATAAAAACATTCATATAGGCTCTTCGGTGAAGTTTGCTGGATGAGAAGGTTAAAACGGTCAGTTCATCAAATGCATGATTTTTAGTATTTTTTCCTCATTAAAAAGATTAACCACTTAAGAAAACAGGAGTACTGTTGAAAAATATTTTTAAAATTTATTTTTAAATGGTTAATGGTAAGTTCCCTTATATTTTTTAGCGGAGGTGGCCAAACTTTTTACTGTGAAAGGCCAAAAGTCAAACTTGATTGAGGGCTGTGGGAGAAAGTAAATGCTGCATTATATCTAACTAGAACATAATAAAATTACATAAACTTCTAATTCATTAATATTCTCTATATTTTAGTGCGATTAATAAATTAATAATGATAATATGCTTAAATTATTTTTCCCCTACCCAAATCAAAGGTCATCACGAGCCAAAATTGAGCATCTCTACTTTATACGGTAGAACACTGTAATAGAAAAGTTAAATGTAATTGTAAAGTAAAATACTGCTAAATTGACATTCCCAGAATTCTGTGTGACAGCTCACATCTGATCTGACTTTCACTTAAATAACTACATTTCTTCTTATTTTTTATTAGTTATGTAAATTAGGGTGTTATGTTACATCTTATGTTGTTAATTTCATATTTATTACATTATTTTAGTGTCATGTTCGTTACCATAATGTAATTTTGTATTTGTTTGTATGACATCCTAAACATTCTATATTAGTATTTATTTTCATCATGTGTTTTTCTTATTACCACTTTTGTTTTTAAGGTGGTTATCAATACATTATCAAGGTTAAAACAGATTTTAGTTATTATTAAACTGCTTATTATATTATATTATACATATATACATATTATATTATACATACAAATGTGAATGTATGTTTAATATGTAAAACTTTAAAAGTGATAGTTCATGCAAAAATGTTAATTTTGTCATCATTTACTTATCCTAATGTTGTTCCAAACCTGTGTGAATTTCTTTCTTCTGGTGAACAAAAAAGAAGATATTTTGAAAAATGTTGGTAACCAAACAGCTGACCGTAGCTATTGACTTCTATAGTAGTTTTTTTTTTCATACTATATGGAAGTCAATACCAGCAACTGATTAGTTACCCACATACACAAAACGTTTATTTTGGGGTGAACTATCCCTTTAAAATGTTGCTAACATCCATAGCTTCTGGTTTTAACAGTATTTTTTAGGCCTCCATTTGAGATCACATGATCAGCCGGATGCTACTCACTTTATCGCAATAACCCCTTATTATCAAACACTTTAATTCACAGGAGAATAAAGAAATCATGTCTGATGGCAAATAGCGCATTTCTTCAAAATTGGTACACTGTACAAACGGCCACTGTACATCCACACCACTAGGTGTCCGTATAAATCCAAGATGACAGCACATCATAAACAGAAAATTACATTCATTTACAGCACAGAGACTAAATATAAGTATTTTTAAAAGAACCACAGGTTTGCTACAGAAGGTCAGTCACCCATTACTTCTAATTGTGGAGTCCAGCGAGATATTTAAGTATGTGTCGGTGCGTTCGCTTTCGGCTCGTTCTCTGGTTCGGTGTCTGTCAGCCCCAATCTTTCCATTTCCCAGCTCTCTCCATCCCTGGAGGTGATTCATCTAACACAGGCAGATTAACACATTATTGCTGTACCTTCCTTAGCTCTCGAAATTGTATGCCTCACTTAAACATTCCTTTCATTTACTGCTTATTTGCTGCTTAAAGCCTCTGTGATCAAGAGAGGGGAATGAGCAATTGTCTGGGACGCCGGCCTGTTTGCATATGTTAAAAGAAAGAGGGGAACTGACTCGGGCGTGAAGAGCTCAAGCGTTCAGGTAAAAGATGAATCTCGCACAGACACTGGGGATTTGCTCAGTGGACAATTCCATCATGCACGCAGACAGCAAAGTAATTTGGAATAGATCTTGATTGGTTTTCTCATTGTGTGTCCGTAAAATCCCTTGTGTGCGGGAAAGCTTTAATTGAGTTTGACATTTCAGGATTATGAATCCTATGGCTATGTTAAATGGCCAATTTACATCTTAATTTAAAATTCCACATGGATAAAAAGATATTAATTACATTATGCAGGAAATTCAAGTTGTTTTTTCTCTTATTTTAATTTCAACCGCAGGGCATTCAAAAGAGAGCTGTTTATTTGAATCTCAGAGCAGTAAGAAACCAGGCCAGTACATTCAGTTTGCATTCTTCACTGATCACACCAAACACGCTAGTCGATTCCACTTCACATTATGACTGGGAACTCAGATTGTACTGAACGTATCGTGCAGTAGTTTGCAAAATGAATGAAAAGATTCTTTTATGTGAAAATCAAACTTTCATTGGCATGGCAGAAACAGAGGAAGTCTTGAAATGGCATGCAACAGAGTAAAAAAATTGTTATTAAAGAAAAATTAAAAGGCAAATATAATCACGGGTCACGACGAGGCGTTCCCCATAGCGACCCCTAGAGGACGCAGTTCGATGTTCCCATGAAAGGGAACAACATTTACTCCCAAACTAAGAAAACGAATTAATATTTCAATAATTAAAATAATAATGTATTTTATTCATTATACATATATATTTTATATATATTTTTATGCTCACCAAGGCTGCATTTATTTGATCAAAAATACAGCAAAACAGTAATATTGAGAAATATGATTACAATTTTGAAATAACTGTTTTCTATTTTAATACATTTTAAATGCAATTTATTTCATGAAACATTTTCAGCAGCCATTACTCTAGTTTTAAGTGTCAAATGATCCTTCGGAAATCATTCTAATATACTGATTTGCTGCTCAAGAAACATCTCTTGTCATTATCAATGTTGAAGACTGTTGTGCTGCTTAATATTTTTGTTGGGAACCTTAATGCATTTTTTCTTTTCAGGATTCTCATGAATAGAACGTTGAAAAGAACAATATTTATTTGAAATAGAAATGTGTAACGTTACACGAATTCTTTCTTTCTTTCTTTCTTTCTTTTTCTTTTCAGGATTCTTTGATGAATAGAACGTTGAAAAGAACAATATTTATTTGAAATAGAAATGTGTAACGTTACACATGATTCTTAGACTTGGTACTTTAAGCAAGGTGCATTGTGGTATCTTCAAAGTGTCCTTTAAGTGGCCATTCCTGGTTTCCTGAGAGTAAAAAATAGGAAAAGAACAAAAACATATGTCAACAGACAGCCTGGTTTTGACACATGAAACAAACAAGGCAGTGTTTGTCATTGAGATTAGAGCCGATCAAAGGCTGTGGTGACCATAAAATGCATCGCCTTATGAAGAAGAAGAGAGAGAATAAAAATCAAAAAGTGAATTGTATCTTCCCGAGGTGGTGGAAAAATACAATTTTATGTGATAAAAAAATGTGCGAGGGAACTACTGCATTATAGACTGCTCTCTCAATGAGAATGTAAAAGGTAATTTCACATATAAAAAGAACTCTAATGCATGGTAGTAATGTCGTGGGGATGGAACAAAGGCAAACTTTCATCTCTTTAAGCTTGGATGGAGAAAACCTTTGATGCTTTGAAAATGATAATAAAAATCTCAGACTGAACCACTGAATACGATGCAGGCCCCCCAGCACTTAATGCAGACACATGGGCCATCTACAGGGAGAAAAAAGCCTTCAAATTGTGACACTTAGGGATGGCCAAATTATACCCTGAACAAACACAAACGTGCGGGGAATAAAAAATCCTATTATATCAAAGATTAGTCGAAATCTCAGCATGCTAAGAGACAGAATTTATGTTCAAATGGCGTTCTACATTTTGCGAAGCAATATTAATATATAACTGTGATATATTAAAAAGAGAGCCGGGAAAGATTTAAAGATGGCTTTAAGCGCAATAAGGCAAAATGCTAAAGTTTGATTGGATAGAAATAAGTTATTGCCCTTCCTAAACTAAAAAGCCCTTTTGTGAGTGATGGGAAAAAGACATAAGGCCTGTTCGGTGGTCTTTAGAAGAGGAAATTAGCCGTGAAAATTAGACTTTCCACCAGCGTAAAGGGACAGTCCAGCGGCCCCATGCCTGGGGTCCATCCAGCAGGACAGATGATAGGAAAACTCTGCCCGTCCTCACTAAACGCATTCCCCCTGAACCCCTGACCCTGGTGTGCATTGAAATAACCCATTAGCTGCGTAATGTATTTAGTCCAATGTCTTACACTCCACCCCCTCCTTCTCAGAAACACATTTTGACTCTACATTTCCAATTATTCAAACCATTTCCTGTGACTAGGCTTGTCCCTGTTCTCTGGGAGGTAGGGTGTTCATCATCACTTCCTGTAGATGTTTTCCAAAACTGGCATACATTGTCCTTGAAAAATAACAAGAATACTCACTCTCGTGTTGTCTGAATAATGTTCTGGTCGCTCTTTTCCTTATTACAATGAATTGGGACCAGAGCTTTCAAAATGTAGCCAAAGGCATCATAAAATTATATATTATGCATTATGTAATTATGTATTCCAGGTCTTCTGAAGTCATATGATAACTAGATAGATAGATAGATAGATATTTCAATGAATGAAAACAATTTTAATAGTTTAACATTAACATTACCATTACCGTTTGTGTGATGAACATACTAAAATGTCACTAAAAATCTGAAAAAAAAAGCTCATGAGAAAAGAAGTTATGTCTGATTCATGAACAAATTGCTATTTTGATTCTTTGTTTCACTCTTGTAAATGAATCAAGCTGATACAGTTAACAAAGCCTCAATGATTTGTTCACAAACTCATACAGTTCTCAAATTCAACTCACTGACTCGTTTTGGAATTTAAATGAGGCAGCAAGTACTTGCAGAAGCATGTATCCAGAAGATAACTGAATTAATATTTTACATTTCAACTAAATTCGCCAGAGGAGAGTTGAAGTTTGAGAATCAAAAAAGGGGAGCTTTGAGCTCTCTAATGTTATTCAAATATACTGACCCAAGTGCAGAAACAATCCTCTCTTGTTCCAGTCAAGGACATTATCAGGTCTTTCATTTTTATATTCAATGCAATTTTGAGGTTGAATGACATTTTGCATGGGTATTGAAGGCAGACTAAAGGAACGCTTTAAGATAAGTGTTATTGGAGTCAGAGGGATTTGAATGGACAGTGCATGGCATTGCAAAGACGCTGATTGGATACTGTTCCTCTGAAATGCCTATGGTTGACTCCTTGCATACCACAAAGTGGATCTGATCACAGCATCAGTCCCAGTGCAGTCATCTCTCCAAATGAGGGAGGGAAGCAAAACAACATGGCCAGGGACCCTGCATCCAAATTTACATACTTCTCTGCTATACAGTACATTAAAAGCATCATATCAAATTAGTAGGAGTTACAGACCCAAATCAAATCCATTATAAAGTGCATTCATTCCAACTAAAATAAAACGAACTCTCCATAATGATGTCTCCCTGACAAGCTTAAGGCCTCTGAACTGCCAATATTCAAACACAGATAGGAATTGAAACAGGAACATTTCTTCAAATTAATGCCACAGCTCTTTGAAACACTGAGGCTTTTTGCAAACACCAACTTTTTATTTCTAACTTTTCCTACAGTACAGATCCCCGGATCTCTTATGAGTAAAGAAAGCTAAGCTATAATTATTGAAAAGCTAAGCTTTAAGTTACAGCTATTTTCGGGCACAGCTTTTTGCTGATGCCTGACTTGGCAGCGCTTGTTTTGAAAAGGGAGTGTTTGGTTAAAAAGAAAACTTGGGAACTTGGGATAAAACGGAAATTGTCATTTAATTAAAACTCTTAAAATGGCCTATAAAAACAACCATTAAACTGACCGTTCCCTCATTTTGCAACACATTACATCATATACAAAGTACGCGACCATAATTATGTGAGAAAGGCCTTTCTGGACTAACAAGTAGAGACATTTCCAAGCACACACCTCCCTCTTCCAAAAGTAGAGACGGGGCCCGAAATGGACCTCCAGCAAGGCTCTCAATGGTAAACAGATAAAACCTCTCACCCACATCAGCTATGCCTCTCTCACCGCCTGGCATGGAGCAGAAAACCCCCACCAGTGCACCCTCATGGGGATAAACAAGTCTTTAGGTCAAGTCTAAAGTGGCTCGGATGTGTTCCTGCCTGTTATTAATAAGGTCTTGGAGGATACCGCTACATCTCGCGAATATTCAGCTGAAGCGCCCGGCCTTCCACGTGCCATAGCGGTGCGGCGGAGACACTCTAACCCCTTTTAATTGTCCTAGAGGTGGGCCGGGTTACAGAGGGCCATGCCTGGTGAAAATAATGCATTATTTATTCCGATCTGCCTGCTTCTCTATGAGCGTGCATCAGGGCTAATAGATTAATGAGGTCACATTAACATTTCTCTCACAGCCCGGAACAAGATGGCTGTTGATGGAAATTAGATTAAGCCGGCCTAGATTAAGCACATTTACTTCAATACAATCTCAGGTACTTTCTACTAACACTATATAATGGCATCGCAGCACGCATATAATGCGTATCCCATTACAAGCTGCATTTAAAAAATCAAATAAAACTATGTAATTTTTGGCCAAAAAGTGAGAAACACTCACCAAATGCATCATTACAGGCCCGCACGTCCGTTGTTTAAGGCATTAAGGTAATTGAACAATGTCAAGAGGAAAGTGTAATGGCCATGATGGATTTTTGTTTTTCTCATGGTCTATGGCTGATAATATTTTTATAATCTTTTTCTTGTGTACTTAAGCCATTAAAGACTCCAAATGTAAGAAAATTGTCTGTCAATTTGTCAGTTATTTGCTCACTAAATGTTGTAGCACTTACTGTCATTTGTGGTGATCAATACTTAATAAATTAGGATGTTCACCTCAGTTTAAGACATGGATGTACAGCACCTTCTCGGCCCCCGAGGGGCCCGGACTGATGGAAGCTTCTCTCTAATGTAGCCAAAGTGAGCCCTTTCTGCAAATTGCTTTTGTAAATTCAGTTGCGCTGAAATACAACTCAACCTCAACTTTCATTAAACGGGATGTTGAAAGTCAGAGAAAGCAAGAAAAAGAGAGGGCAGAGGAAGAGGAGGGGTGCATGGGTGGAAGACGTTTACGTACAGTAATGCATCGAAGATTGTGCTCTGTCCAAAACAATCCCATTTGCAATATTGAATTATCAGGCAGAACATCAATGCTTGTCGTCACCGAGATACACACTCCCTACGTCCAATCCAATTAAATACGTTTGTTAAATAATGTAATGATTGCTTTAACCATTCTCTCACTCACAGTCCATTCATTATGAATACTAAAAATGCCATCGTACAGTACTTGGGAAAAAGGTTACGTGGACCGATAGAATTAATTGTCCCGCTGAAGAAAAATGTCATGGGAACAATTAGAGTTTTGTGATGCCCGATTCCTCCTCCCCAGCCAGTTAGTGGCATGGCATTTTAATTTGTAACCCGACATGATAATATGCTGTTAGTGGGGAAAAGCGGCTAATATATTTCATATTGATTAAAAGAGATGAGCTAATGTTTCAATGTGAGGAAAAGCTGCTTTGTGCAGGTGTAGGTGCCTCTCTGATTCATAATTAGCACAAATCTCATCAGGTTACCAACACCCTGAAATAAATACAGAACCTTTAGGCACTGAACATGCAGACCAACCACTTAAACAGGCCAGTGTAACTTACATTATAACATTTGGATGGTTTAAATTATATATATTTGGGGGGTAATGCATTACAAGTAATGCAAGTTATGTAATCAGATTACTTTTTCCAAGTAACTAGTAAAGTAATGTATTACTTTTAAATTGACAATGAAATATCAGTTACTTTTTCAAACAAGTAACGCAAGTTACTTTGTTTTCCTATTTATTCACTGACACCTCTCCTGTCCCCTTGTTGAGAGAAATTGGGAGTGAGTTGAAGAGGCAATTCCTTTAGCCTGAAGCTAATTAATTTCACTTTTGGTGTAAAACGGCCCTTAAAGTTACCAAAAATATAACTTTTAAGTTTTTGGTTATTAAAAAACAAATAACCAAGCCCAGCCCAGCCCAGGAGACAAAAAGTAACGCAAAAGTAACATAATGCATTGCTTTCCATAAAAAGTAACTAAGTAACGGAATTAGTTACTTTCTTTTTTTGGAGTAACGCAATATTGTAATGCATTACTTTAAAAGTAACTTTCCCCAATATACATTGCTTGGACCAGCCAATGCACATATGCAGTCAGTAACTGGAGCTTCCAACAGCAGTGATGTGATAAGGCTCTTTTACTCTTTTATTTAGAAGACGGGACTTATTTTACAATCTTGTGTGTTGCTCTTTCTCCCATTCATACTAATATGAGTGAACTGTCTTGGTATATATGCAGTCACTGCTTATATTAATTATTACAAATGTGTTGATACAAATGTTGAGACAAGTGTGTTGACATATTGGAGGACCAATATATGTGGCATTGCAACTGAAACACTGTAAATTAAAATAAATATTTTAGATCAGGTGTGATAGTCTAAGAAAAATGTGAATTTATGGCAGACTAATATTACTGTCATGTTAAATAGTTAACATAAAAATTTAGGAGATTTAAGCGGTTTAATATTTCAGCATGTGATTTTTTTTTTATATACGGACAAAAATAAAAAAGATGTATAAGGCCAAAGACTTCTATTCAAACAAAGACGGTTGCCATAATGAGAAGTCAAAACAATATGCAGAATTTAGTGTTGCAAAAACTGTCATTCTTTGAATATTAGTCTGGTCGATCAAAGAGCTTGTACATCTCTACTTGCCCTATACATTAAAAAAATTAGATTTTTTGGTACTTTACACTTTGTACGTACTAGATGCAAAATCATAATGCTTTGAATTAAATGGTGTTAAAGTTAAATTCGATAATTATGCGGAGACAAAGCAAAGAACATGAAAGTCGCAAGATGCTCTACAGATCAAAGTTCACGATTTTCATCGTAACACCATTTGGAAGTAATCAGAAACCTACGTTGTCACATAACCTTGCGAATAAGGTGTCAGCGAGCTCCTTTCCAAGGGAAAAAAATAAATAAAGCGTTGCTCCAGCAGATAAAAAGTGTTCAAATTACAAAAGGAAAGGATGGAAAAATAACTGCAATTTACACTCATTTTCACCTTTTGTTGCGAGTTTTCTGTCCTGGGATTGGCGCGGCCAGGGAGAGGAGGCTATTCTCTGGGGAGCGGGGCGTTTGTGCGGCAGGACAATGGACCGAGGCTCAAACCAGGCCCGGCGCGTCACACCTGCTGAGAGAATAAATGACACACTTCGTTCTCTGCCGTTGTCTGCCTGGCATTTCACACGCGCTCCAAATTCATCACCTTTGTCTTCAAAACAAAGGCAGGAGAAGCAAAAAAAGGAGAAATTGCCTGGTCTGAGGTGAGCTTAAGGAAATATTTCCAGAGACAGAAAGGGACAATAACCTTTTGTATGCTTTGTGCTAGTACACAGACAAAAGCCTCAAATACAAACTCTCTTTTCGCTGTTTGGTGGAGAGAGAAGATCTAACTCCATCAGGGGTGGAGTTTTATGGAGGTTTGTATTAGAGATGCACGTTTCTGGATGGCAGGTCTATTAATATTCTTCCAAGTTGTGATTGGAAATGAAGCTGGATGGACATTTCCCAAAGGTCTTGTAGGAAACCGACAGCAGGTTGGATAGCATCTCATGAATCTGTGTACGAATGTGCTGGCTGCAATAATCAGAGAGTGAGAAGTGGGGACTTTATGTGTGGAAGACAGTCAATTAAACGGGAAGCAGGACTAAAGAGGAGTGATTATGACCTGACCTTTAGCAGTGCATTAAAACCCCCAGCAGCTGAGATCTTGAGAATGAGGTGTCATCCCTGAGCAAACCAATGAATGCAGGCCAATAAAACTCACTCGCTTGTATGAGGATCAAAAATTATGTCCAAATATACGCAGCTACCTAGATTTATGTACAAACAATCCTACTAACCGGTTTAGGCAAGCAAAACCGAGCTGCGCACACAAATGTCAGGCTTTAACACAGTGCTCACTTACCCTGCAGTCACATCTTGTATCTCATGAATCATTTGTTTCCCAAGCTACAAATTTATTGCCTTTAATTCTTCTTTAAATCCTTTTCGGCAGCTGCAATTGTAGGGATTACAGAATTAAAAGTGTAAAGTCAAGCCTCTTTGTTTTCAACCAGTCTAGCTTATCATTACTGTGCTATCCTGTGCTAAGACACGATTACCTACAATGCACTGCGGTACTCTTCCTCTCACTGTTGTAGACATTTTGAAGGCAATTTGAAAGGTTAAAGTGTAAAATCCAAAATCATGAACATTATTGTCATTGATAATAATGTTAATAATAATAATAATAATAATAATGAGCTACCATATGCCATATATTTTTACCATATGTTTTTCTGGCCAAAACATATGCTAAATATATGTCGTGATAGCAAGGCTTAGGTAAATATTATTATTTTTTTTTTCAGATTTAAAAGATATTTCGTTTAAACATTAAACCCTTAAAAGCCAAAACTTCAAGGGGCAAATAGATAAATAAATGTAAACAGTAAATAAATAAATACATTTAGATTTTAAGTGTAAATATAAAAAAGGTAAAAAATAAATAAATGAATAAACAAAAATAAATAATTAATAAATAAATTACTGCAACTTACCAAAAGTAAATGTATGCCATTTTTAAAATCTGTATTAGCAATATGTTTTTGGCCTTAATATATATATATTTTTTCTTCCTCGAGGGCTCATAAAACTTATGTTTTTAGTCACATGACATTTAGAGCTCAGAACGCTGCCTCAAAATAAAATTGTCACATACTTGGGTGGTGCAACTAAAACTGCCATTGAAATGAATGTGAATGCTAACAGCTTTCCTCAGGTATTTTAGAAAAACAGTGTCCTATAAGTATAAAATCAATAAAATGGCTTATGTGGGCTTGATTTACACTGAGACAAACATTAATTCATGAAACAAAAACATTTGTTTCTTTGATAGACTTTTAACAAGCAAAACCTTTAAAAGTTGTCGATAGCACATCTGGAAAATCCAAATGTTGTGTCTGGCTTTGTAATAAGAACATCAGTTTTCACTAAGGAGAGAAATGGCTCCATCTGTTAACACACTGCAATTTGATTGATTCATGAGCATATTCAGGTTAAAGCAAATGATTAAGAGACTATGCATAATTTAGGATAAAACAACCTTGGCATTTGCTATATATCGTATTTGCATTACAAAAGGTGTGGATTCTTTTGCTTTCATATGCTATGAGTCTTAAACATCAGTTTATCGCTCTCTTTGGTTCTTAAGCGGTATAAATGAACTCATGTATCAAGCTGTTTTTTTTTTTTCATTTCAAGTAATGTTTTAAACAGCTTTTGTTCTGTATTTTTTTTGGAACTCCTGCATTGCATAGTGAAGCTTCCTCATCCTCAGCCTCAAACAGAAGCCTGGTTTAAGACCAGCCTAATCTCTCAAAATGGTCCTCTAATTTCATAATCCCCCCAAGGAAAGTAATTTGGAACTGGCTCCAAATGTTCAGAAATAAAAATGGGAAATTAATGCTCCAATGCATGGGTGGCTCTTACATTTTCTTCTGCTTTTTTTTCTAAAAAATGAAGTTGTAGCAAAAATCTCGATCATCCTCAGGGGACGTCCTCTCCTCTCTCAAAAAGAGCTGATTAGCAGGATATTGTAATGCAGATAACAGCCTCCATACCTCTTCTCTGGAATTAAGCCTCAGGCTGTATAGCTGGGGTTCTGTCTGTGAGTGCTGTTCCCCAGTGTATGCATACACTTGGTTTCATCTGATCTCAGTGCATATAGCTAAACTCAGAGGATGGAGGCGATTTAGCATTCTATTTTGTGGGAAGTGGCTTGTCTTTGTGTTGCAACTGCCTGGAATCGGTTAAGGAGCAGAATTGTGCAAAATTCGGAATTGAAGAAATGTAATGAGCTGGAATTTGGATTGAATTGGCCGCAACTAACAAGAAGCTGAATTGGAATTACAGGAAGAGAAGGAGTTTTACTGAATTACAAAAGACAAAATTCAGCACAGGTAATGCATTCAGGGTAATGAAGTGTATCTCCACACACCCTGGGTCATAAAAGTTAACTAGCTAGCTAACTGACTAACTTAGGGTGACCATATTTCCACTTTATCCTGGACATATCCTGGCCGGGGTCTCTAAATAGCCACGATTGGTTGATTATGTACAATGCCTGCATGCTATTGGTCAAACTACATTTCAGTCCTTACCTTCAGCAGGTATGAAAAACAAAGCCAAAACCTGAACATTGTAACCAATTAAATTCCAGCCAGGCCATGTCTGGAAAAATGGACGTGTGGCCAACAAATTAACTATAAAAATCAGAAGTTGAAAAGGAGTTTTCTCAATTGTGGAGAAAAAAGGAGGTTGTATCAACAAAAATAATGTTTTTACAAATGGATACAATTTTAATAAGCTTGCATTTTAAACAGTTAAGCTTAATATTAACATTACATAAAAGTGACCACCACCAAACTCATACTAAATGGTCTAAAATTTAACTATTATTATTATTATGATTATTATGATTATTATTAATGTTGTTGTTGTTGTTATTACGTCAACAACTTCTATACCTTTGAAAGTTTGGTTACACTTTATTTTAAGGTCCAATTCTTGCTATTAACAAACCATTAACCATGACTTTTGCCTCAATAAACTCCTATTTTACTGCTTATTAGTAGTTAGTAAGGTAGTGGTTAAGTTTAGGTATTGGGTAGGATTAGGGATGAAGAATATGGTCATGCAGGATATGTGCTTTATAAATACTAATAAACAGCCAATATATTAATAATAGGCATGCTAATAAGCAACTAGTTAATAGTGAGAATTGGTTCCTATACTAAAGTGTCACTGAAAGTTCAAACAACCTTTACTTTTTTTTTATATTATTAAAGGGGTCGTATGATGCTGGTAAAAAGAACATTATTTTGTGTATTTGGTGTAATCTTTCTTTGCGTGAACATTTGGGCGGTGTTATGCAAATCTTCCCATATCGTGACGTAGCCATGTGGGGGCGTGTTAGAACGAGCCGTTTTAGGCGTGGTTGACTCTTAACTTTTATAAAGAATATCTTTTTGGATTTGAGACTTTAGTCTTTGCAACTTTACAGATCTTCTTTATGCACCAAGAGCTTGTAACACTCCAAAAAGAAAGGAAAAATTGAAATCGCATCATATGACCCCTTTAACATAGGCCTATATCTAACAGTATCTATCTTCAAACGTCAAGCTTTTAACTTGTTTTCAAACTTTCAATCAAGGCTTTATTAAACCAACAGTTTGAGTTTGTTTTAATACATTTTGGTTTTTAGTTAAAAATTAGTCATATTTTTTCCAATTTCAATAAACTGTAATTCTACTTCCTGACGCCCCTAAGCCATTTTATTGAATTTACATTTAAAAGACTTAAGTGTTATTATACCATCCTGTTTGCTCAATTCAATGTTGCAAATCAAAATGAATTTAAAAGACACTATTAATTCAATTCTGAATGGCCCACAAACCTGTTGAGGAGTAGACGTTGCTGGGTGAAGCTGGAGTTCATAGTGGTTTGGTGGTGGAGGTCAGTGATTCAGAACTGGACAAAGAACACGGAAATGCAAAAGAGAAAACCGAAAAGAAAGCCTGTGACCCTCACTTAAATTCAGAGCTAGTATAGCGGTTTCGCCTTCCACACATTGTTGCATCAGAAAGCGTGTGTCTGATTGGCGAATGTTGTGAAGTCCTGTCTTGATAGAGGAGGTAATCAGTGGCGTAGTCACCCGCCTTATTATGTGGAATAATGGAGCTAAATGTCTGTATTAACACATCATATCGCTCTCGCCATCACAGCAGTCAATGATATATAAAAACCATTTATAATTATCCCCCTGCAATGAACTGTCATCAGCCCGTTTGGTATGAAGAGGAAATCTCATTTCCCTCAAATCACATTCATAGGCAGGGACTGGCAGGTAGCAGAGGAAATGCTGAGTGGGGTTTTCCACAGGGGGAAAAAGACAAGGTCCAGGAGACCCAGCACAGGGAAGATATGCTAATGCCTCCACAGTGGGCTAATCACCATGACCCTGAATTAAAAGGCCAGATAATTAATTCCAGAGTACTAGGTTATCTACTTTGGCTATTGTCTCCACCAGAGGAAAGGAGAAAGGATTCATCCCTTTGTCTGTGTTTAACAAGACAGATAAGGTAGGCCTGAACTCGCCTGGCATGGGCTGCTGGAAATTAGAGCATGGATGTGTAAAAAGAGGTTCTGCTTTATTGCAAAGACGAAAAAAAGGCAAGCTGACCTCCTTACGATGTCCTTCCACATCCAGAAAAGAAACTGCGGCTGACTTGTTTGGGCAGGAAGGGCAGCTGATGTCGTTTGTGGTGGTCCTGAGAAGTGTGATATTGTGTGGTACTTTATTTATCCTGTCCTTTTGGCCTGACACAGCTTCTACTTTTCCAGGACAGATCTCATTTAAAGGATACGCGAAGGTCTTTCCGTCGGCCTGTAGGTGAATGATGTGGAACAGAATCACGTGTGATCATGGCAAAAAAGTAATGTGATTTACTGAGCTTGTTTCTTGACCATATTTGAGTAAAAAAGAAAGATAATACAGGAAACAAATAGGGAAGATCTCTTGCATTAATAGCACAGTTCAATGTGTCTGAAGTACTGAATGTGTGCTAAATGCTAGGCTATGGTTCTAACTCTAACATAACCATTCCTTAGCAACTTTAGATGTAAATTTGTAAACAGCTGCTTCAAAAACCTAATGAGCATTAAAAAGCATTATAAGCTCAACTCCATGCTACCTTTTAACATTCCAGCATTGGAACATTAATGGAGAATGCAGTAACAATGCAAAAACATGATTTAAATAAAGAAAAGATGGGGGGAAAAAATAAAAAATTGAATATTGCAACAGCACCTGTCCAGTTTTTCAGCAGCCTTGGTTCCTAAGACTGAAATAAAATAAAAATAAAAAGTGAAATAAAATAAACATTACCTGAAATAATAATAAAAAATATATATTTTTGTTAAACATTTCTCATTTTCATTTAGTTGATATACTAAAAAAATAAAAAAATAAAAATTAAATTAAAAAATAAAATGAATAAAAAAATGTATAAAACCTAAATGGACTACAAATAAATAAATAAAAAATAAATAAAAAAATTAAAGAACAAAATCACTTAATTTTAATATTTTCCATCTGAATTAAAAAAAAAAAACTAATTTAAAATATTAATAAATCCTACACTGTCATTTTTATTTATTTATTTTTATTATTATTTTGTAATTGTAGAAATATAGTAGAAAGAGTGAAAAATAGTTTCTACACCATTTATTTTCTAGTGTATAACAGTATCTTAATGATACTAAAATAACAATAGTTACATAGTTTTAATACTTTGTTTTATTATATCCTTAATTAAAAGCAAAAAAGTTGAAATACTGCTGGCTGATGCCTTCAACAACAGCATATACCATAGATTAACAACCTTGTAGCTGAAAGTAAGTCACAGCTTTTTAACAGTTTATAAGTTATTGTTAGAAATCAGTTCTCCTATGGAGAAAATGAATGGAGTTTTACTTCCATAACCTGACTTTTACAGTCATATAGCTCCGTTAACTTATCAACATGCTTACATACAACTCAACTGAAATCAAGTGTGAATATCCCATGTGGAGCACCAAATATTTTATGGCAGTGCTGCCTATGTACAGTGTTTAAAATCAGTCACTTATGAGGTTTTATAACAGTTAAGGTGCCGCCCTAGAAGTTAGCTGCTTATGTAGACAGATTTTGCTAACAAGCTACTCTTTACCCAAATTAAGTAGCAAACTGGCTGGGATCAGTCCCTGTGTCACAATTGTCTACGTTTTCAATGCAACTACATCTAGAGAAGCCTCTTGATACAAAAAGAGTACATATAGCACTTAGATCTGCTTTTTTCCATACACAATCCTTGCTATAGTACAAGCAGCATTGTGTCATTCTACCAAAGCCGGGCTTCAGAGGGCCCAGCTGCAGTTTGAAGTCCTTTCTCTTGGATAGGCTGGGAGTGGAGCACCTCGGCGCAATCCCATAATCCACTGTCCACACTCTGTCAAATTTAAACCTGCCTGCGCCTCCCCAGCAGTGCAGCGGCGAGGTGAATTATTCATCTGTGCCACGGGGTGAGGAGTCAAATAAGCCCATTTTGTCAGCAGTGGGCAGTGGAGTTGATGAGAGCAGAAGCAGGGGCTGCTGGGAAAAGGGTGACCATCTCTGCCTGAGCTGTCGCTTCTGCTACCTCAACCAACAGGATGAGAAAGAGAGAGAGAGAGAGAGAGAGAGAGAGAGAGAGAGAAATGTAATGAGAGCAGGTCTCATACATTATTCAGCAGTAGGACGTCTCACAAAGAAATATAGAAACACTGGGCAGATTTTTTGACAAGGCAGGTCTGCAATCATGCACACCGCACTCCCAGAGGAAATGTGATAACTCTGGTCAGGAGCAGAGCAAGAAAGAGAGAAGGAAGAGTAGGGGGTGGAGGGGCATGTGAATGCTGGCCTCTACTAAGAAAAGCTGAAGGCTTTTCAAATGAAGTGGAATTTACCTAAGCATCGTGCAAAGCTTAGCAGCATCAGACTCACTGTTTACACCTGTTAATGTTGCTTAGCAGGCATTTACTTTGAAGTATCAGGCCCCGTATCCTGTAGTGGGATAAATCCTAGGTTCAGAGTGTTTTTAACAGGTATAGAAACATAATATGTCAGGCGGGATGTGTATTACCTTCCACATTTACATATGTTAAGTGCGGCAAATGTAGGGCGATACATCTGCCTACAGTAAAGCGGATTAAAGGCTGAAGTGTTTGGCACCATAAACGCTTGCCTAAATGTAATTTGCTGAAAACTTAATGCGTTCATTGTAAAGTGTAAACTGTCGGAGAGAGGAAAACCAGGAGAGGAGAAGAAAACTGACACATGAAAAAACTGTCGGGACGGAAGGGAAACAGGGAACGATGAGAAAGGAATGAGATAATACGCGCAGGTCTGGATGTTTTATAAATAGAACAAAGTAGGTGAAGTTTAGACACTTTAAATGATTACTGGCGTAATCACATCTGGAGTTTTGTTGCTCTTCTTTTGCAAGTCGATATCATTTCACATGGAATTTAAATGATTAACCACAGACGTCACCAGGGGCCGTGAATATCCCATTGAGTTATACACTACATTTACAGTACATTGACAATTCAAGGCATTTATTAGACCTCGCAAACTATAGCAGGGTCTGCTTTGAAACTGTAACTTGACAAGCTGCTCATGATTTAAAAAGTAGTTCAGCTGCAGTCAACCATTTGAATATAATTAGCTTGGCTGTCTACTCCTAATGAAATACATTTGGATATAATTATAAATACACAAAACAATGAGGTTCACATTGTAGTTTAGTGTACATTGATCTCAGTATGATCAATAGAAAACACCATAATTTATATAACTGAATCAAAAACTTCAATGAACAGAAGTATTTTATAACATTTTAGGGAGCAGTTCTCACTATTAACTATAGTTGCTTATTAGTATGCATATTACAAGCATATTGGCTGTTTATTAGTACTTATAAAGCACATATTAATCAATTATTCTGTATGAGCATGTTTTAGAAACATTAATCCTATAACTAAACATAATAACTACCTTACTAAACGATTAATAATAAGCAGCATATTAGGAGTTTCTTGAGGCAATATTCATAGTTAATAGTTAGTTAGTGAGAATTGGTCCCCAAACTAAAGTGTGATCAAGTATTTTACTATATATATATTTTTAAAAATTAGTGTAATAATTAGCCTAATATTATGGTGTGTATCGCTAAAAAAGACATAAAATGCAGCGGTGTTGTCTACACAGTTACTTAAATGAATCAGCGAATCATTTATTTAATTTTGTATAGGTTTGTTTAAAGGAACCACATGAATGAATAGATTCACTAACAATATTTTTTCAATTTCACATTTTCATTTTCATTTAATAATGCTTAGGGAACAAAATGAACAATTTGGGTGAATTGAAATGATTTAAATTTTATTCACCACAGGAACAGGATGAATCAGTGAATCACTTTTGAACAGGTCAAATCTAAACAAGCCAATTCACTAAAATGAATCACATTTTTCAATTCAAATGAAAAATGCTTAATTTGAGAGATTCAACCATTCAACAATTTGGGTGAGCATGTGGATTATTACCTCAATTCTCTTGCAATTTTGTCTAGATTTTAGACTAGCTCAGTTTTCAAAACAAGTTTTCTAATGTGATACTATTTTAAAATGTTTAGTTTGCAGCATTACTTCTAACTGCTCCTCAACCAAAAGAAGTGTCGATGGTTTGGTTTTGATGAGAACTGCTCTGATCGGCTTAGACTTAGTTTTTCACAACAGGTTACACAGTCAAAGAAGAGAAGAGAGCAACATGCTTCGATAAAAATGGGAGCACTTTAATTTCATAGACCCTGTGATATCCTCCCACCAACGACCATGAATGCGATTTAAGCACAGTCGTAATGAAAATGTCATCATTTTGCTCATTTTTTTCCCACCACTGTTGACAAATAATACAAACATATCACCTGTTTCTCTAATGCAAAACCCCCCAACCCAATGCATCAAAGTGCCATTAGGATTTTCATATTGCTTGGATTATTTAAAGCATCTCACAGAACAGAACCGTTCACTCTGTACAACACCGTAACCGCACACACTGACAAACCGAACGCACACAAACATTAACCAAAGAAATTCTCAGTTCTCTTTCATTCTTTACCCTTCTATCTTGCTATCAATCCTCCCTGCTGGATTATGTTGACTGAATGGAATTTTCTGTCTTACTCTCTCTCTCTCTCTCTCTCTCTCTCAGGCAGTGATATATGGCTGTAGGCAAGGGCTGAGATGAAGTGGAGAAAAGTAAATACTAATGCAATTATTCCAGCCAAAGTGTCTTATTGATATATAGGCTTCTCTAATCCTTTTTATATCAGTGCTTTCTATATTACAGAAACAGTGTGAATAGAAATAAACATACAGGAGCATTTTAAATATCTCTGTTTCCACATTTATTCACTATTTAAACTCAGTGAAAATGTTACATTTAATCATATCTCTTTTCTACTTTAGCCCACTAGTAAAAGGTACAATTTTTTTGGCCAGATAACAAAAGCAAAACAGACAGACAGACAGACAGACAGATAGACAGATAGACAGATAGATAGATAGATAGATAGATAGATAGATATTATATAGAATATTTACATATTTATGTTGGACTCCTGACATTATCCTGAGAACATCATTTTCTGAACATCATTTCACTGACTCGCAGAAAAACAAGGTGCAAAAATCAAACCTTTAGGGGCGCACCAGCTTGCCACATAAAGGGATATCTTTGTACCATATTTTCCCCCAAAAGATTCTTAGTAGTATTTTAAGAATACATATTGCTACTCTGTGGTACTTATATGCACCTTTTAGGGTATAAGGTACAAAGTTGTCCCTTTAAGGGAACTGCCCCACTGACAAGATGTTGTACCCCTAAAGTTACAATTTTCACACATTTTTTCTGACAGCATATGAAAAGCGGACTTCATGAATATAAAACATAGTTTCAGGTGTACTCACAGATATCAGTCCTGGAGCAGCTAATGTGTAACAGATTTCAGCTGGGTCTCATTTGAAGGACACAAATTCAGTCTGAAGAGGGCTTATATCTCATGAAGTCACCGATACACTAAAAATAACGAAAAACAGAGCCGAGCATAGTCAGTTCATAATTAGCAATCATAACATTGAACATTAGATGCTTTTAGAGACCGTCTTCAGGTCAAGCTCTGTTGTTTTCTTAAAGAAAATGGCTATGAAGCAAATTAAATTAGATTGAATAGATGATGAACTGAAAGTAGGTCAAGGGCTCTTCAGTAAACAAAACTGTAACCGAGTTATGAAGGAAGTGACTGCAAAACCCCCTCAATTCTCCATTTTTTTATAATCGATATGACCATCTTTCCAAATACATTTAAGAGAGGCCCCTGAGAAGATCTGATCACAGGCAGGCCAAACACTGATGTTACATGTATGTGTTTATCCTTTGATTAAAGGGGTCATATGACGCTTTTTTAAAGATCATTATTTTGTTTATCATTATTTGGTGTAACAGAATATGTTGACATGAATGTTCAAAAAACACATTATTTTTCAAATACTACACACACACCATGCGCAAAACTCCGCATTTGAACAGTCAATAGCAAATACTTAAACTAATAACAAAACAGTAGCTGATTCAGAAGCGCCAGATTGTCATAGCAAAGTCAGAATTACCTCCTCTCCTAGGTTCACGAAACGGTCGTCCATAAAATGCATTGCTGTTCTGTTGTAAGTAATCTTAAAGATTTCTAAATGCATCTACTTTCGGAAGGCCAAATAAAGTGCTTTTGCTTTCGCCTAGAAACACACAGCGTCTCCCTGACATGGCTGCTTCAACACTAACTGCGGTTACTGAAACCACGCCTTCTTTCTTTGCGTGCACATTTGGGCGGCATTATGCAAATATTTCCACATAGTGAGGTAGATATGTGGGGGCGTGTTAGAACGAGCCATTTTAGGGGGGCGTGGCAGAGTCTTAACTTTGATAAAGAATATCTCTTTGGTTTTGAGACTTTAGTCTTTGCAACTTCAGGGGTCTTATCTATGCACAATCAGCTTCTAACACTCCAAAGAGAAAGGAAAACTTGAAATCGCATCATATGACCCCTTTAAATGCTTGATGCTTTTCAAAGAGGCCTCGTCGGTGTATCTGGTGAGGAAAAACTCTACATGTAAGAGCAAAAAAAGTTCAGTGATCCATAAAACTTCTCCTCTCCTTAGGTTTGCTCACTCTCTCTGTGTTTTGAGTGAAGGGAATGTAATCTTAATGAAATGACCCTTTAAAGTGAGCGTGTGCCCTCACCTGATAAGTTATTCCTGACTCGCTTTTAAGCTGCTGTCAAACAATTTCCCTTGAAACTCCGCTTTGTTTTTTGGGGGGGCTTTGAGTGAACTCCCACCGGAGGAGGAAAGGAGTGTGCTGACACTGTATGGGAGGTGCGGGGAGACATCATGCAGCTGATAGAGCTTTAATTGAAATGACAGATTATTTTAATGTGTAGGAAAGTCATTAAAACTCTGCACAGCATAGCAGCACCCATTATCCTTGCTGAAAATAGCTCAGCTTCTCAAACAGCTCGGTAAATATGCTAAACTTGTAAAATAAGACTGGATCAGGCTGCTTTGTCAGTCACTCTTGCATATCTGGAGAAATCAGCTGAATTGGTGATGCTGTGAAATGCCCGCATAACAGAAGTCCATGGGACAGATCAACAACTGATTCAAATGATGGTGGGAAGGGCTTCAGTGTTGATAATACTGCCATATGATGCTGTTTATGATCCTTTTTTTTGCATAGGTATTAGACCTGTAGTCGACCAATATAGTGTTGGAATGGCTGATATAATGATCAGCCATTATAATGATATAATGATATCTGAGGGCACTGATGACTGAAATTGTAAAATAAAAATCTGTAGGTGCATAAATGAACAATTTAACATTGTAATTCTCTTAAAATATTTAAAATAAAAAGTTACTGAAAATGACTGAACAAAATCAGTAATTATTAAATAAATTAGAAACTAATTTTCAAAAAAATATTTGAAAATGTAAGTTTTCATTTTGTTGTATATATGCGCGAGTGTATAAAAATGGAAAATAATAAGTAGCACAAGTATTTTAAACTAACAGTAATTATACAGTGTATATATATATATATATATATATATATATATAT
>NW_015552633.1:1043554-1046696 GCF_001515605.1 Sinocyclocheilus anshuiensis | reverse complement strand
CAAAGAGTGAAAAATTTAAGGGGGTCTGAATACTTTCCGTACCCACTGTATATATATATACTGTATAATTACTGTTCTATATATACATAAATTCAGCTTTGCCATCACAGGAATAATACATTTTAAAATGTTTAAAAATAGAAAACATTTATTTTAAATTGTAAAAAATAATTCACAATATTACAGTTTTTACGGTTTGCATTTTTTATCAAATAAATGCAGCTTTGATGACATATTTGAAGAACATGGAAAAACAATTCTGCATTTTTGTTAACTGTAATCAAACACACCAGATTATAAACTGAAGCAATAATCTCGAAATGGTAAAATATCAACTGAATAATTGGTCTGGTAAGAATCCCTTGTGGTAGACCAACATAAAACGACAGAACACTTTTATTTGCATTACAGTTGTATTTGAGAGCATTTTTTGTACAAAAGCACCTTGAAGGATGTCCAAATAATGTATCTAGAAATCTTTAAAACGTGAGCTGACAGCTGATGTCCTTTAATACGGCACTAATTGCAGCAGACATAAGTAAATCAAAGTTTTTTAAGTGCAATCGGAGGCCGTTAGAAAGGCAGCACCATAAAGCAGTTTGTGTTTCCAACCTGAGGACAAATGAATAGTAGATTAGAATTCAGCAGAAGCCCTAAACGCCAAAGCTCATTTAAATGATCTACTGGGAAACATTAAGTGTGATGACTGCAGTAACAATTGATCTAAACGAGCGAGGAAATGCGTTTGATTTATTTCAGTTGTTACCTGCTACTGGCGCTGGGGCTCTAATTTTTGTTTAGTTGTTCCACACGCTTCTTACCGAGAGGTATGTATTTCTCAGGCGTGTTGATTTGTCTTTCATTATCGGGCCCCGACGTGTTAAAGGCTACACACTCAGAATTGACCCACCATGCCAGTGTTTCGCCCAGCATCCTTCCACCCTGTGTTCTGATGGACATTCAGGGCTGATTTTTGATGGGGGAATTGCTTTCCCGACAGCATCTCAATCTCTCTCTTAATTTAGGATTCCTTAAACAATCCCGCTGTGCAGGCCGGTGAATTATAGACACGCGGCGGCTGCGGCTGCATTTTGATCAACTGATAGGAAATTCCATTTTCTGCTGCGCAGTGTCTCTAAGCTCTCCACGCGGCTGCTTAAGACTATAAGCACCAGTGAGGGACTCACAATTTGGAGCTTATTTTCCTCGACTCCCATTGTCATTCAGCAGAGGTAAATATTTAAAGAGGGTATTGAGCAGAGCACGGCGTACTCTGGGACATGGCAGCAATGTATATGGAGGAGAGTGTTTTATTAAGAGCAATGGCAGTCATATTAAAGTAAAGAATGTCTGACATGGGCAGGAAATTGCCAGTATATGACACAATTCCTCAATATACGGCAGTCAGCTGTACTGTAATTTTCCAGGACAGATGACAGAGGCAGAAAAATCCATCTAAAACAGCTGATTATAGTCTGCGAGCACATTCGGCTTGATAATTATGCCGACCGCGAGAATTCTGTCAGGGCTCGGGATATTTTCATTCCGATTTCCAAATTTGCGAATATTTGCGTTGTATAATCAAGAGAACTAATGCTATTTAAGGCAGCCATTTTCACCTTTAAGAGCTTTTGCTATTCACCCTCTAGTCGTAGGTCTATTTACCTGTCTGCAACGTGTAATCAAACAGGCTCTGACAACGGCCTTAATGTAAGTTAAAAGCTATATGTCTCAGTTCACACAGGCACATGTTAGTCTTTACTTCAAACTGTGGTCGATGCACTTCCCCTGTTTATGTAGAGTTCTCAAAGCAGCGGGCCAATAAAAACAAACTGTATCCTGTTCACTCGCCCGGGTTTTGCTGCTATTGGCATAATTCTTATCTTGGTGCAATCATTTCTTGCATTCTCTTCCTATTTTTCGATTCACCTCTTCCTGTCCCCGCTGTTCCCTTCCTCTGGGCTTTGACTAGAGCTATTTTACAGGTTTTAAAATCAATTTTATTCCAATAGGTCATTTTCTGCCAATGGTGTGCAACCGGCACAGGCATTACAGATCCCAAGTACTCAAATTGTTTACAATGACCAGTCTTTCAAAAATAAAATAAAATATTAATAATCGATTTTTTATTAGTTTCAAACTCCTAAAACCCAAATTAGTCCCTACTGATTCCTAAAGGGTTTTGCGCCACATATGGTTCATCTAATACACACAATTCTGTTTAATTGAATGTAATTTAAGATGTTTCCACATTAAGGATTCAATTAAGCAAAGTCATATTCTGATAAAGAATGCATAATTGAAATATTACAGTTTTTAAAATACAAATTAACAGCACTGCATGTTCACCAGATTCCCAGTGTCTTCTTACGCCATTAGAGATAAAAAAGTAGCAGGAAATAATGTATTTAATTAATATTCAAGCTGAGATAAACACATCCACGAGGCTTAAATCACCAGTGCTGTAATGATCATTTCAGTTCATAGTCTGAAGCAAAATGGGATATAATTACAAACACTCATGGTCCACTCTCATTCCCACAATGCAACACTTAACACGTGTCATAGTTTCAGACAACGGCTGTTCAACCTATCTTGATGTAAATGATCACAGATGATTTACATCTGTAAAACACTAAATGTAATAACATTTTGTTTCATGAATAAACAATGTGGATTTGAACGGGAACAGTGAACTATTATAGTGAATAGCTGTAATATGTCAGAGAGAGGTTGAGGCTGTGATTGAGAATGATTTTAATAGTGACTATTATCCCTCTGCACATGCAATAATATGAGAGCTGTCGTATCTTTTATCAAGATACTCTGGTGAACAAACAACATTTCTCATATTTAATCTATTTACAGTAATGCACTTTTTATCAGGATGTTGAATGTTTACCATTTCTTATGACCAAATCAATCTGGAGGGTAATAAAGAAAATGAAATGCGTTTAATCTGAGATATGGAATGCATTTAATTCAAATGCAAAAAATTGCTGTCCATATGCACTGAATTCATGCAGAGCTCTTTGTGCTGGAGTTTTCCCCTGTATTTATATGCCAATAGAGGGCAGCAGATGAGAGAGAGAGAGAGAGAGAGAGAGAGAGAGAGAGAGAGAGAGAGAGAAAAAAGAAGAGT
>NW_015552633.1:1037170-1041813 GCF_001515605.1 Sinocyclocheilus anshuiensis | reverse complement strand
GAGAGAGAGAGAGAGAGAGAGAGAGAGAGAGAGAGAGAGAGAGAGAGAGAGAGAGAGAGAGATGACAGACAATGACAGCTGAGAAACGTGTACTTCACGTTTGGGTTTTGACATGAACGCTCCATTGTTACAGTAAGATAATACATCCCAACATGCAAATCCCTCCAGCAATAACAGCAATAAAAATGTCAGATTAGGATATTTTGTAGCATATTCAGGATCCACTCCCCCTGCAGTACATCAGCATCCCAACATGCAAATCCCTTTGCATTAACCAGCAATAAAAATGTCAGATTAGGATATTTTGTAGCATATTCAGGATCCACTCCCCCTGCTCTCACGTCAGTACATCAGCACACCTAAGCCTGTGTTTAACTGATGCTGAGTTATAAACTGAAGACACACTTTTTTCCAGTCTATCGATCAAATAAAAATTAAATAATTAATTAATCAATAAAATTAATCATAATTCGTCATTCAAGCCTCCAAATGAAGATAATTCAAAAGAAAAAAAAATTGTAATTTTTGGCATTTTCGACAAATAATGAGAAATAAGAGGCAAAAATGACCCAGGATGGTAAAGTTATTATCTATAATTAATCACACTAAATTTAAACACTAAATTTGACAGTCCTATGTTGAACCAAATGCAGATAATAAACATCCACACTAGAAATGAACAACAGAGCCTATCAGTGAACTGAAAATTCAGAGGGTGTAACATTATCAAACACAATTCTGCTCTCTTTGATCAAAATCCAAAATGGACGCCTCTTTCCCAGCACCCCGAACACGCTGTGACGGAGGCCATTTGTTAAAATGAAGTGAAACGTACAAATCGAGATAATGACACAAGACAGACGGGCTGTGAGGAAGCCGTCTGAGAACATTATGGATTCAACCCTCACCCAGTGGAGTGCTCTTCCTAGAAAAATGATAAAAACAAACAGGAAATTACTTGGTGCGAGTATTTTGGCTGAAGAACGCACTTGTGCTGTCTGTACAATGACAATGTGATGGTTCCACTCTATTTTTGAGAGCAAAAGTAACCAGTTGTCACTCCTGCCTGAATCCCGGCGATCTGTCAGAAACCCCAAAGTATAGCTGCAAGTCTTTTTCCACCCCACTTCCATAATTTACATAATTTCATGCATATTTTATACCAATGCATTACATCTTTTAGTATTGGTCACATTTCATTTGAGGCCTTTGTAATAATGTGGAATTTGTTTTAATGAATTATTCCGTTGCTACACAACCAGAGAGGCATTTTAAGTGCTAAGGGTTAAGCTAATGCTACATCTAAGAGTTATTCTGAGGAAAAAAGTGAGCATGCACATGATGTTCTTTATTAAAAATTCAATATTACATGCATGTGTTGCCATTATCATAATTACTATTTCATAAAGTGCTGTAATTAAGTCTTACAGGCAGACAGACTATGAGGATATGCTTTACCCCCTGCCCCGCCAACTCTACCTGTCCCACTTTAGGTGTTGAAAGCTGACCTGCAGCAACGCACACACACATACGGCACGAACAAAAGCACCACCCTAGCTTATATTAGAACAGCTTGCACTAATCCCCAATGGAAAATGATTCCTACCGAGCCAATTAAAATTAGCAGAAACACTGGGCGCATCCTCTTGAAATCTGACAGTTGCACTGGGCTTGGAGAAGAAAAAAGGAAGGCAAAATACTAGAAAATTATGTTAAAAGTCATAGAAGCCTGAGGCTAACAACCTTTTCATTGCCCCCCTCCCTTCTTTTGGCACTTATCTTTCAAACTCCAAGACTTTGCCCATCTAAATAGCTAACAATCTTTCCTGGCATGCTCACGTTTGCGCTTAACGCGGCCCATGTGAAAGATGAGGGGCAGGGGGAGATGAGGGGGGGACAATTGCAGCGTCTGTGGTCAGGCGCCCTGCCAGCGCAAACCGCTATTCCCCCGTTCAACTGGCGGCACAAGTGCACCTTATTCAGAACCTACATATCCCTGGCTATTACGGCCTGGAACCCCGCCAAGCCAAACTTCTCAAGCATGCCAGAATCTAATGCCCTTTTTGATATGTGGCGGAAAAACCACCGAGGGCTTCTGCAGGGTCCACTAAATTCTTATCATTCGCTCTTCTTCGTGCCCCACCCGCGTACATTCATATGGAGATGTCTATACCGCTGCTATCATGAACCTTAAACATGCAGGAAGCATACATTATCAAAAACAGGCTGGAAATGGAGGGAGAAGATAGAGAAGTAGGTTGGCTTGATGAAATGGAAATGGATGAGGGACCTGATTGGCCCTCAAATAACTTCTGTCCGCTCCAGATGGAGTTCTCAGTTAGGCCCTGTCATCTCGGTCTTGTTTTGATGGAGCTGTCTAAATGAACTCATTTATTTTTTTCACCTAAATGCTCTAGTCGCCACTACAACGGGAAGACATGTGCTGGGGGTGGGGGTCACAGTCAATTTGACTGCAGTCCGCTTTAATAGCCTACACAGATGAACTTAGCCGTCCTAAAAGGTGGGAGCTTCTGTACGCACACTGGGTAAAATCTGTTTGATATTCGATTAGACCGAGCACATACGGCCCGAGTGTTAGCTATCATCTCCTGTGAGCATCTGATAGAGAGATCGAGGAGATGAGATGGTTATCGGACTGTTTTATCGCCTAGGAAGCAAGATTATCCTAGATACGGTCTTAAACGGCGATGCGACCAAACAGCGAATTCATGTGCTTTATGCTAAAGTACATTTACTTAAAGTAATGCATGCATAATGAGGCCATGTATAAATAATGCAAACATATAGATATCACTGATAGGTTAAAGAACTTGCTCTGACGACAAACATGAATTAATATACAGTTTTTGCTTAAACTGGCAGTACAGAGCGCAGAAAAGTAAAGGGATTTGTGGACATGGTTAGTTTCTTTTCATAATCTGCCTATTAGCACTAAACTGTGAAATTCACAAACCCATGACAGGGCCACTGTTACTGGCAAACTCACAGGGCTGTGGTTCGACTTCCCTAGAGAACTCTCTCTCTCTCTCACTGTCTCTCTCCTGTCTTATAAATCCATTTGAACGTCCCCAGCCGCATTACAATGATAGAGCGGGAGAGTACGTGCCGATATTGCGTTAATAGGTGTGAAATTTTTATTGCCGGAGCAAGAGACGCCTTTATTGGTGCAAATTTTCAAAGATACATGTTTGTTTTTAATTCTACACACTGTCATTCTGGATTGCGCTGCTTGTCATTTAATGGAGTGGGGATGGCAGGGCCTGTAATTGCATTTGTAAACACATGGCACTATGCCAACACAACTTTGGTGAATTTACTGGCCTAATTTGGCCCGAGTTTCATCTCTTTGTGCTATTCATAAATAGACTTGTAGAGAAGGTGTGAGATAGAAAGTGACAGGTAAAAAAAAAGAAAAAAGAAATATGTCTTTGGATCTGACACTGCACAATTAGCTAATTTACTGAAAGGATGATAATCAATAAATAAACTAAATGGAAAAAAGTTAATTTTCCACATTACTCTATAGTGGTTTAAATATATAAACAAAATTATAAAAATCTTCAGAATTTACAAGAAAAACAATTGTATCAAAATCTATTGTACAATTGCTTGAGAAACTCTCTAAGGGGTCTACTGGGGGTCAGTAATATTTTTTGCAAGAAATTGATACTTTTATTCAGCAAAAATGCATTAAATTGATCAAAAGTGACAGTGACATTTTGCCTATTTATTTATTTGAACTAAATGCTTTCTATTCTACAAAGAATCCTGAAAAAATGTTTTTACAGTTTCCATAAAAATATCAAGCAGCACAACTGTTTTTATCATTGACCAGAAATGTTTTTTGAACATCAAAACAACATATAAGAATGTTTTCTGAAGGATCATGTGAAAATGAAGATGAGTAATGGCTGAGGAAAATCTTGAAAAACTTTGCCATCATAACATATAAATAATAAATGACATGTAATAAATTGTAATATATTTCACAATATTACTATTTTACAGTATTTTTGATTAAATAAATGCAGCCCTGGTGAGCAAAAGAGACTTTCAAAACATTTTAAAAAAATAACCGACCCCAAACTTTTGAACGGTAATGTATACAGTGAGATGGCGCCGACGGTGATGGCTGCCTCCGTGGCGTGCTCCGCAGTTGTTTTTATGTTTTTGTTAGTTTGTCCTGTCTTTAGTTATATGCGCTCGTGAAGCTCAGGCAGCGCGGATTCAGGACGCCGTTGCCTAGCATCCATCTGGCGAACCTCCGATCTCTACCCAACAAAACAAACGAACTCCTTCTGCTCTCCCGGACAAATAAAGAGTTTTCAAACTCTGCTGCTCTGTGTTTCACAGAAACCTAGCTGAAAGACGCCATTCCGGACAGCGCGTTGAGTCTCCCGGGCTTTCAGCTGTTTAGTGCGGATCACGACGCAGAATCAACGGGGAAATCACACGGCGGCACATGCTTTTACATCAATGAGAGGTGGTGTACAGATGTAACTGTGTTAAAGAAGATGTACTGTTCAGATCTAGAAGCGCTTTTCATTAACTGTAAGCCTTTCTACTCGCCGCGGGAGTTTTGCTCATTCATTCTCGTCAGTGTTTACATTCCTCCGCAAGCG
>NW_015552633.1:1005906-1036886 GCF_001515605.1 Sinocyclocheilus anshuiensis | reverse complement strand
CAAACCTCCTCCTGCCCAAACTATCTCAGCTCTCCGTGCCCATCTCCGTCTGTCAGTGGATCAACAGCTTCCTGACAGACAGGCAGCAGCTAGTGAGGCTGGGGAAATACACATCCGGCACCCGTATAATCAGCACTGGAGCACCTCACGAAAACAAATTCCTCGTATGTGTAAACATACCTGGCAATAAAGCTCATTCTGATTCTGATTCTGACAGTATGTAAATATAAATCACAAACCGTGACTTAAACAATCTTTGAGATAAACGTCTGAAAATAGTGCAGTATATGCTTCTTAGCGGTGTTATAAACAGTCAGTTTTAATAATCATAATCAAAAAAACGATAATATTGAGGTCAAATGGCCTGTACATTAAGCTTTTGATGCTGTTTTAAATACATTCCAGATTCGGTGTGGCTGAGTGATGCTGCTGTTATTGTGAGCCTGTCAGATGGTATTTTAGCATTTTGCTTAGATATGTCATCCTCCATTACGGATCAGCTTGATTCACTGCGTACGCACACAAGCTCCCTCACTGTTGTCAAATTCTGACACCACACACATCAGCTTGCCATTGGGAGCTTCTGACCTCATGTGACACCTTCATTTTGTCATTCTCTGGAAAATATTACACTGGCGTTGATTTTTATACTATATATGCTAATGACTGAACAATGAACACCCAGTGGCACCCAATGGCTTCATATGTAACACTCACTATACAGCAAAGGTTGAGGGGAGGCATTATAAAGTGAATCTGTGCTATTTCATACCTGAAATGGAGCTTGTGACATGCTTAAATACTCACATATTGTCTATATTTTCTGAGCCAAAGCTTTGGCACTCCTGAGTTTAGGTTCTGGCCCGAGGTCCTTTCCTGATCCCGTTCCCCTCTCGCCTCTCAGCTAGACTGCTTCCTGTCTCTTTAAACTGTCCTGTCCAATAAAGACAAATACTGATGCAAATATATATAAATGTTTGGGGTTGGTAAGATTTTTTAAAGAATTCTCTTATGCTCTTAACAAGGGCACAATTTTTTGATAAAAAAAATACATTAAAGAAGTAAAAACTTTAATCATTAATATTATTTATATATATATATATATATTTAAAATGTAATTTACTCCTGCAATAGCAAAGCCGGATTTTCAGCAGCCAATCAGCCTTCAGCGTCACATGATCCTTCAGATGTCATTCCAATACGGTAATTTGGTGCTCCATATACATTTATTATTATAATTAATGTTGGAAACAGTTGTGCTGCTTAATATTTTTGTGGAAGCTGCAATACATTATTTTCCAAGATTTTTTAATGGGTAGAAAGTTCAAAAGAACAGCATTTATTTGAAATAGAAATATTTGGTCACATTATACTGTCTTTGCTGTCACTCTTGATCAGTTCAATGCATCCTTGCTGGAAAAAAAAAAAAAAGTTTTAACATTTTTTCCAAAAAAAAAAAAAAAAAACATTTGGATGATGGTGTATATTTATTAGTGACAGTGTTTTGATGTGCTTTTGCATTTAGACATTTAAAATCCCAGTAAAAGCCATTATTTGTGTGTGTGTGTGTGTGTGTGTGTGTGTGTGGAGGGGTGGCATTGTAGTATACATGTTTCAATATATACTAATGGAAAAAATTGTAATGCTAAATATGGTGATTATGGTTGAAAGAGCCAATCACCTTTTTCACAGAGGCATCAGTATGGTGGCTATAATAATGGAAGTTCAGCTTTAAAAAGTTACGAGAGCATTGTCAGTTTATGTTTAATTTAGCTAAAAAAAAAAAAACCCACACAATTCATGAATCCATTATTATCAGATTGCATTCCTGAACTAAAATATGCTATTAGAACACATTTGTCTATTCATTTTTCTTTACTAGATAGGAACTTAACTGCATGACTTGCATTCGGTTTTTAAAATCTGTACTTTTGCACATCCCAGCCACACATGCATGAATATGTCCCCACAGTTCCCCTCCTTTAGCAAAGCAATTAGACTACAGTCAGCGCATGGACTCAAGGCTAGATTAATTTCTCCACACTGATAACAAAACACCCATGTCCTAAGATGTCATTAGCTAAAAAATTGAATTATATGATTTTTCTAATATAGAGAATGAAGTGCTCACTGATCTTCATTCTTCAGGTTCCATCTCCAATGAGTGTGCTCGGGGGAGATTTCCTCATTCAGTGGGAATCTTTCAAGGTTGAATAAAAGAAATGGTGGTGGGTCCCTGAGAGAGGGAAGTGATCATCATTTTCACCTTCAATTTCTCTTTGATGTGGCAGAGTCAATTTTTAATCAGCTACCATCGGGCCTAGCTTCATTTCTCCTTACAAAGTCCTATTACTCCCCACTTTCTGGGAGGAGGTGATAAGGACAATGCTCTCCTCTCTCCCACCGTAGAGCCTCACGTATGATGAGTCCCTTTGGAGAGGCTTGATAAAAAAGAGAGGACTGAGCTAGGAAGGATAAAGGTCACCTCTCTTTCAGGATTAACCCTTTGCGTTCCACTCCGGGTAACAGGGGCGAAGAGGATCTTGTAGGAGCCTGGGGGAATCAGGGGTTAAAATGCTCTCAATGGGCCACACCTAACAGCGGAGTCTGTTTTTTTCCTTAAATGTAGATGCTGATTTCCAGACATCATTTAAATGAGCTTGATCACACAGAGCATTTGGGATCAACTGCATGAGCGAAGGTGAAAAGAGCCCACCTATCCCCTGCCCCCAAAGGGCAACCGTGACCTAGGCAAGGTCGTGAAGTGGTTTTACATTTCTCCCCTGCCTCTCTTCACTAATTAGGACTAGTTAGGCTTCAACATGCATGATTCTTTGTCTGGAAATGAGCGCAGACCATGACCCTGCGTACAAGTTCACATTCAGATACCATAAAACTGCAGTTGGTAATCAGCACAGAGTGGCCCAATCTAAGCTCAGCGTGGCCCAGACAGACATCTCTCAACCCTCATTTACAGTCCAATCAGGTGCATATGCCCTGCATCTGTCTGCCTTTTCTCCTTTCAATCTTAAAAAGCCAATTTAACGAGTGCTGCTCAGGTTCTGCTCACCAGTACCTATAATGTTCCTATAACAGACAAGTATATTTTTAACATTCATTATCATTTCCTAGTGATTTAACAAACTAAATTACATTCAATGAAAGCATTATGCACTTAAATACAGTAACAAGATCAGGATAGTGGAATGTGCAAATATTCTATTAACTATTATAGTCAAACAGTTAAAAATGCTCCCAGATTAGAAATACAGTAATTTTCATTTCATGGGAACTTTTAATAGTCCTAAAAGTTAGCGCAAACATAAAACATTGTCTTTGAACTGAAATAAAAATAAAAACTAGCATAACTAAAAAAATTAAATAAAATAATGCATGAATTTTAGATGCATGGAACTATGTATATTAGGGATGGCCAGGTTTACTGATTCGCATCGGTGCATCGGCATAAAAGTTAACGATGCGATGGATCGATTTAAAAAAAAGTGTGCGTGCAAAGTTGGAATTTGTATTGTGATGCATTATTTCTAATATATTTGCATTGCATCGGTAAAACTGGTTTATTTATATATAATTATTAGATGTGCTATACTTTTATTATTTAGAAAGTGACCAATAACTTGTGACCAATATTTTATTGCATTGTATTGCATGAAATCGCATTGTGTTGAATCGATTCGAAATTGGATTGCACTGCATCATAATATGGGTGAATCGTATCGCATCGGTAGCTGCTTTATATATTTTTAATGTATGGTATCGTTGGCTATGCATCGAAATGCATATTGCATCAGCCTCAGTTATGAAGATGCATATCCCTAGTGTATATATAAAAACTGAAACCTTTACAACACATATATTAAACATGAAAATGCCTCTACGTAGCAATAAATCTATACCAGGGGTGGGCAAACTTGGCCCTTCCAGGTCACTTTCCTTCAGAGTTTAGCTCCAACTCTAATCAAACACACCTGAACCAGCTAATCATTGTCTTCAGACTACTAGAAAGCTACAGGCAGGTGAGTTGTATCAGGGTTGGATCAAATCTCTGCAGGAAAGTGGCCTGGAAGGGCCAAGTTTGCCCATCACTGATCTATACTAGGAACTGTAAACATTTTGAAATGCTGTTAAACATTTTTTGATTATACCCTTCAGTGTTAACTTTGGCAGCCCTAACAAAAACTATAATAAAAACCACAACTGAAATTGAAAATTGAAAACAATTAAACTAAAATTAACAATGTTGAGTGAAAACTAAAATTAAAAGCTAATAAATAAACAAATAAATAACCCCTATTTTGAGTTTGACATCACAATATTAAAAAAATAGCCAGTCCATTAGACAGACAGACAGACAAAAAGAGAGATAGACAGATATAAAGAGATAAAATGAAAAAAAGGGCAAAAATAAATGTGTGGGTGTTCTTGAATGCAACACGGAGCTATGGTCTGTCGTGATGAATTCTAACTCCTTTATGACTTTGGAAATTTCCCTCACACAAACACACAGCTGGTTTGATGATTCTCCTGAATGTCTGTCATTGGTAAGAGACCATTCGGTTACTTTGCTGAAACAGAGCAGTATTTTAGAGCCAAGCTGGTGTGCCCATCGTCCATATGCTTCGTCTTAACGTCATTTGAAACAGCCGAGTTCAAGGTGAGAAAATGAACACATGTGTAATGCATTTGCGTGCGCGTATGGCATGAAGGACCCGGAGTTATTTTCATTTCCAATGCTGAAATAAAATAATGCACCATAATCTCATGGGTAATTGTCAACATCCCTGGCTGGAGAGGGCTCCCACAGTTTGCATCGAGAGAAAAAAAAAGCTAATTTTGGGAGGGACGAAAGTACTGCATGGCAATATTTTCACGGTACCATCATTTTCCAGAAGACCACACGCACTACGACCACATCTTCATTAACTCAAATTATAGCAGGAAGTCAGGGAGGAGACGATACTGGTCTCATTTTTTTCTTTTAATAAAAAGCGCTCGCTATGTTGAAAATAAGAACTTATGTTCAAGAGGGTTTTTTTGAGGTGGGAAGGGGGCAAAATTAACCCCCCTTCTAGGCTAACATGAGTTAAAAACACATCAAAAGCCAGCTTAACCTTAAAAACCCTCATCGGGTTTTAAACAACAACAAATGATGATTCCACACCATTGTTTCCAAGAGACTCTTTCTTCCCGGTACTTTTGGCTTTGGCTTAGAGTCTTAGAAGCCTGTGGTTTTATTTTTAATGACTATGGCATGGATGTGAGACTAAGATGTGTGTGCATGCATTAAAAAGGAGTATTTTTGACTGTGACATTGCAAATGACTAATACCACTAACAAGCCATGTCTTCCCTCATTAAAATGTATAATCCTTGGGTTAAGAAAAAAAAATCAGTTGGTTAATGTTGCTTCGCCTCTTGCGGATGAGAGTGAATGCCACACTAAGAGTCCTGCATCTCCAAACAGTCCCTCATTAAACAGTGAAACGGCTTCTTTTCTTCACAGAAGGGCCATTTCAAAGAGCAGTCTTAAAGGTCTATTTGTTTAGCCAACAGAGCCTGGTCCTTTTCAGTTTTTTCGTCTATTATTTATTCCATGGCATTCACCAACATTCAAGACACATTTCTACTTAAGGGTGTCTATATGCACGTTTGTGTGAGTGACAGTAAAAAACAGAAAAAGATGGATTGTGGAGTACAGGAGTTCATTGGATGATCACACAGAAGAGCAATCAGCTGTTTTCACGAGATGCAGAAACGTATAAATCACAAGCATCGGCATGTTTGATTTTATGCCTGCTGTAAATACAGCAAGGATTTTAAAAAAACAACAAGCTGTTCATTTTTAGTGGTGCTTACTATGGCAAACATCATTACTGTTGCACCTTCTTAGAGTTATGGACTTGAACAAACCTCTAACTGTAAACCTCCCAGCATTATGGCAGAGAGTTTCTGAAGGAAACATACAATATTAAATTAGTATTAAGATATCACACATTGTTAAAAGAACACAAGTTAAAAGAACACAACATACCAAGGGCAACATGTTCATAATATAACATTATTTTGTATAAACAAAGACACAAAAGTCTTGTCAAGTAATACACACTTCCCATAGAGCGCATGTCATAATTGTAAATGATTATATCCATGGTAATCAACCACTGTCGTCTTCATTAAAGGAAAATGTGTTCTTACCAAACAAAAAGAAATTGGCCAGCCATGGTGGTAAAAAACTGGCCCAAAATAACAATGTATTATTAACATGCACAGGGCAGGCAAAGGGTGAATTATCCCTTTGCTTATTTATGAGGAGAATCACTAGGCACAGATGAGAGCTCATGTTCTCAGTAAAATATATGGCCTCAGACCCGGGCTGCAGTGCACACATGCGAAAATATACACCTTACCTACTTAACCACCAAAACGTCAACATGAACAATACAATCCGTGGCATGTGTGTACATATTTTACAAATTGAAATACAGACACAGCACTGTCAATAAGTGGAAAAAGAAAAATTCATACAGGAACCTGTATGATTTTCTATACAGTATCTCTTTCCATACCTTGAAAGTATATCATGACCAGAAGCTCTCAGGCTCCAAAAAGGACAAAAAAGCACCATAAATCAAGTCCATACATCATAAATAAACGGTGACAGAATGTTTATTCTGGATACACTGTCCCTTTAAAACTGTGGTTCCAGGGAGGCTTAATAAACTTCTAAGCAAATGACTTAAAATTGATTAAAATAAGACAAAATGACCAAAACGAATGGGCAACTAAAAGTAAAGATATTTGGAAAGTCGGCATAAAATGAAAATTTACGTTATCTATTTTATAAATCCATGTTATAGATCTGGTAAACAATTTGTCCATGCATATGCTTCATTGCATGCATATCATTTATATTATTTTATATTTTTTATATTATTTTTTATTTTATTTTTGTCCTTACAATGTTCAGTAAAAACGTCATAACCAGACCTTCTGGTGAAAACAATAGACTTCTCTCTGGTGACGTATGCTAGACTCATGTCTAACTTAAAATTCAATCAACAATAATTTTTTCTTCTTCTGACTTTACACTTGGATGTACATCACAGTTAACTGCTCCCACTGTCTTGAAAAACCTGGATATATGAAGTAGCCCGATTAATGTGAAAAATTTATTTTGTAAACCTGGAAAAGTCACGTAAATTAAAAAAAAATATATATATATTTTTTAATTTTTATACATTTTATGAATATACTTTTTTTTTTTTTTGTTAAGCTCTAAAATATTTTATCAGGTATAAATTATGTACATTGCTATTTTATTCCCGTCCAAATCTGCCAAGTCCGTGTTTTTCCTCATACATTCCAGAGCAAATTACCTACTGTTTTTCAGCTAACCCATTCAGAAATCTAATCCCATCCAAATGGGAATGTCTGTGATTGCTGTTTTATCCCATCGCTCCACCTCATGTGTCTTTGACTAACCTGAGCTGCAGTTTACGCATTAATCTTCCGCATACTGCACCTTTTAATACAGACAGCAGACCTATAATAAAATTAAAGTGAGGCAAATCACGGAAACTTCTAAGACCGGCCTTTTTAATATCATTGTCAGGTGAGATACATATCTAGATTTCTCTGCTCAGTTATGGGTTTATTATAAGCTGCCACTTCTATAAACTCACGTGAAGTTTATAAGAAAAAGGTTTTCATGTGTGAAATTTTTTTTTTTTAAATGTCATACACGATACACGCAACCACAGCACATCTAGAAAACACAAACTCCCACCTCTGTTATAAAAATGGACGTCTGAATTGGTACATAAAAATAACAATGGGTGATAAGAATTGTAACTCAAAAGAAACCTGTAAAGAAAGCTAATCTAATCCAAAAAGGGATTTTAAAAATGCTTATCCATTAAATCAATAACAACTGGAAAAGTCTTGGGGCCTTTAAATATTGTTGTCATGAATGGGGGACCTTGGAGTCAAAGGGGTTAATAACCACTGCTCAGAGGCCATTTTTCTACTGTATAAATTGTCTCCACATCCTTTTTCTTTCTCTTTTCCTTCTCCCTTACCTTTCTTCCTAATTCCCTTTCCTTTTTCTTTCTCCTTTCCTATTGCTACAGCAATACTGAATCAATTTCTCCAGGCTGTGAATATATAAAGGTCGTAAGGGTGCTCTTAAAGGTACAGTGTAGGTTCTGAATCATTTGGATCACTTCACACTCTGCATGTCAGAAAGCTTTCTCACAGGTGTGTCAACAGCTCGTTTCTGGTTCCAGGAGGCCGCGTTCAGTGATGAGGTGCAACGTTTCTCTCTCTTCTTCTACGTGGTGGCAGGTCAGAGCCGAGTGTAACTGGGGTGGGTGTGAAGGCTCATGGGAAAGGAGAATGAAGGGTGAGATTGAGCGTCGTGCACTGCCTGCTAACAGCTGCCGTTCCAGCTGTGTTGTAGACTTCTCTCCTTCTCCAGCTTCCTGTTCTTCTGGTTCCTTCTGCTACACAGCTGCACGGACACGCATCGGCTCCTCGTTACCTACACTGTTTATGGTATTATAACACATTTGCTCTAATTAAGCAAACAGTGTGTGTTTATGCATGTCAGAATTCACTGAAGGGAACAAGGCAATATTTATACAAGCCTTGGCCCGCCTGGAGCACAGCGGCTCGCCTGTGAATATTTGGGGCACGTGTTGATCGTGTTCCACAAAATTGCATGGGCCACTTAAAGAAAATTGCAACACTGTTGCTTCGCTTCATTGGGTTGTTGATCAACCTCCGACAGAACTTGCCATTCATAGCTAGACAGAGTGCTCGGAGGGAGCAACGGTTCCAAACATGTCGGAGTAAACATGCATGACATTTAGAAGCCATTAATCGGCAGCCATTATGCCACAGGAACATTTCTCATGGCTGGTTTCACGCATAAGGCTTTGAAAATGCAAATGGGATATATAATCTGTTTTCTTGGTCGCGTTTTGATTGGTAGGAATGCATAGACATGATATAATGGTGCAATTTTCACATGAAAATGACCAATTTAAGAGATTAGAGATGTTAATTTACAGCCGATTTCTAGCATGAACCATGAAACTAAACAAATAATAGCCTCCAAATGTGATTAGACAATCACTTCATAGAAAACACTGACACGTCTTTGATATGGCACTCTGAGTGGCAATAAACCATCCTGGTAGAACAAGTTATAATGCAAACATGTGACAACAATCCAGAGCAGTGCCACTGAACTCAAGATTCAGACTGAGCCCGTTTACTAAATAAATGAATTTGAAATATTCCTAATTTTGATATAATACTTATAATACAAATTTTTGAGCTTGAATGCTAATTAAAGGAATGTTCTGGGTTTAATACAAGTTAAACTATACTGAAAGCATTTATAGCGTTATAATGTCACTTACTAAAATTTTACTTTTAAAATTTGACTAAAATTAAAATCAGGCACTAAACACTAAAACTTTTACACAAGTTCAACTAAACACTATAACGTTTTTATAAAGTTCAAGACTAGTTCTAGTTCTAGTTCAGACTAGCGTGATAGAATTGCTCACCAAGGCTGCATTTATTTGATGAAAATACAGTAAAAAGAGCAAAATGTTATTATTTGATAAATAGAAAATTCAAAAGACAACATTAGTTCATTTATTTGAAATATAATTTCTTGCTTTTCTTTACTGTTAATGTTGACCAATTTCATGCACCCCTGCTGTATGAAACACACACACACACACACACACACACACACACACACACACACACACACACACACACACACACACACACACACACACACACACACACACACACACACACACACACACACACACACACACACACACACACACACACACACACACGCGCACACACACATAATATTCTTACTATCCCCAAACTTTGAAATGGTAGTCTATATCCAATATTTCAACATAACACTGTCATAACACCGACAAATCTGAGTTCTGCATTAATAAAAACTATAATGAATTCATGTGCTTCAACAAAAACATTGCTGAAATATGCAAAAATATATTTAAAAAATATAAACATTGGCAGCAGCAGCAACAACATACATTTTAATAAATTAAATGTCTTTGGTAGCTGACCTTGCACAATGCTGTCATTTGAGCTTATGTTGATTCTGGAACCTTGCATTAATATCTAAAAAAACACAACCAAAATGAAAATGCAAATAGACAAATGGTCTATATGATGCATTTAGATGAATCCCACATGCAGACAGACCCCTTTCTAACCTAAGTCCATAAAACAGGGAGAAAAAATAAAAATAAATAAAACCAGACACTTCCAGTTTTAGCATTTCTATAAATGATTCTTTAGGCATGCTTATAGCAATAGATACAGGATACATATGCATAAAGACATAATGAGACATACGCACTCCTCTTCTAATCAAAGATCTGAGACAATAATCTGTTGGTACTGCAGGTGCATTATTCTCACTCTGCGATTATACCCATCGAATTATGGCCGCTCATCACAAACTTAATTTGCACTCCAGAGGTTATCCATCTAATCAAATGGCCTGGGAACGCTGTGATTACAAGCCTATCTAACAGTAATCAATAGAGCGGCCACCAGTGAATGGTTGATGGTTTGTGAAGTATAATCATACGCAGGTCTCATCTGCATAACTCCTCTCAGTCTGGACAAGGTTTGATAAGGTTTGATCAGCTCATACTTTTTATGACATGCTAAACAACTGATTATACTTAACGCTTTCTCCCACAAGGCATGTTAATTAATTACCCCATGACCCTTCTTAAGTCATTTCTAATTAACTTTGCATTCAAGAGTTCAAGTAAATGTTTCTCAGCTTTGCGTAATTTTACAACAGCTAATGACATTCTCAAATATTAACCCAAGTCTATAAAGATGCACAGGTCTTTCCCCTGACTAACTAACTTTGTTAGGTGTCATTTTCCACATCAAGGTGGAAATAAGCAATGAGAGGAGACAGATTGGCCTCGTGTACCACAGGGAACTTCTCACATCTGTATGACACCAGCCACTCACAAAGAAACAGGCTAAGACTCATTTCTTCATTAAGTAGAGAGAAAAAAATCAAGGTGACATCCAATTACTTGTGAATTTTTGACAGGCTGTGTTCAATTAAAAGTTGCGAGTTAACAAGATATAGATTTGTATGAACTTTGGTTCGCAGGAAACTTTCCAATGCCAGTGCTGTCATTGAATATACACTATAATTTAATTCCAGGCCTAATCACTGAAGTATAAACAGGGAAAAAAACGCTGATGGATCTTAGGCAGTCAACAGTATGATGTGTTTGGTCGTAACTGCATTCAATCTAGTTAATTTCATTCATAAAAGGACGTGAATTATGGGCTGTTATGAATAGAGAGTGCAGAAATTAGAAATCAAATCCTGTCTTGACTTTATTCTTGCCTTGCAATCTATGCAGATTAGACAGGGGCAATTTAGTCGCAGCTGCCATGCTCATTTTCCTGCCATTACACTGGGATGAAGTAAGACATTCCATTATTATTTAGAGCAGGAACGACGGCTAGGGGAAGTTGCTGAAAATTACAGAGATTTTTTATTTTTTTGGACTGACTTAGTGCGGTCATTACTTCAAACATCTTAGTTTGAATCAATATGAGTAATGATTGATTCTTTTGAGGCAACTCCATCTGTAGGTGTCAGGTATAATAATAATAATAATGATAATAATAATAATAATTATTATTATTATAAGAGGGGTCTGAGTTCATTTGGAATGTTCATATAAAAGCTAGCTTTTTTCTAATAATTTATTAATTATTTACAACAGTGGCATAATATAATAACAACAATAAATATTAAAAATATTTACAGTAAATTATGAATCATAATAATAATTTATTATTATTATTATTGTAAGAGGGGTTCTGAGTTCAGTTGGAACGTTCATATAATAAATAAGCTTGATTTCTGACTCTCAGACCTATGTAATGAACCAGGTGTGGAAAAGTGTATTTTCATTAAAAATGAACACTGCACAGACATAAATTTTACTTTTAAAGTATCTGAATAAACAAACAAACAACTAACTAACTAACTAAATAAATTAAGCATTTAATTTACCTCCAACAGCAATCCATGAGTATAAATGACTAATCTACACGGCCTGTTTAGATAAAACAGCATAGTATAATTTCACAATTTAAGGTTTTTTTATTACATCATTGCTATATAATGTGAGATTTAAGTGTTTTTCCCTTCTTTTGAAAATCTCAGCATGGTATGGTGAACATAAACATTTTATCTCTATCAAAAGAGAAACCTAAATTGGAAATGTCACACTTTTACTTACTCCTGATAAGATCCCTATTCTTTTTTTCTTTTAAGGCCTTTGCCATTTATCTGAGGAAGTGAAACAGCTTTTAACTGTGGTTTTTCTCTCTCTTCTTTCAAGTGCATGTCTTTCATGGATTTGAAATCAGACAGCAGGCAGAGCATCAGAGCTTGCTGCTCTGATGGCTGGACTCACGGTGGGCCGAGTGACTTCACCTGTTAGTTAAGACAGGAACAGCTCTCATGCTGGGTCGTGTGGGCTTTGTCAGGAAGACCGGGAGAGTTTCTTTGTGAAAAAGGAGTTTCATCTACTGCCTTTAAAGGTTTTTGAACTGCAGTTTGGCATTAGGGCGAAATGGCATTGCTAAAGTTCTCAGCTGTGCTATCAACTGTTCCAACACTCTAAAAAACATTGGGTTAAAAACAACCCAATTTGGGTTGTTATTAACCCAAGGGCTTGGTAAATATAGGACAAAACCCATCTTGGGTTAAATTTACCCAGCAAATTGGGTTGTTTATTTAACCCAGCATAATGGGTTTATTCATTTTTACTATATTACTAGCTTATTTTTTAATTCATACATTAAGTAAGGTTTACAGATTAACTTAAATCCTCTAAACTTTTCTAACGATAACTTCCTTTATTTTCCTTTATCATTTACAGCATTGTTTATATCGTTTTTAATAGGCTATACGTATTGCCTATATTTAAACTCGTTTAACAAACATTAGAACAAAAATTCAACATTAAACAGAAGTAATTCACATGTAATCGACCAGTCTCTGTTATTCTGTTTCCATCGTAACGGCGCTGGTTCTCGTGCCCGAGCTGGAGTCGTGTTCGGCGGGAAACTGCTAATGGACCACCGCCCATCGTTTCACTCTAGCCAAAACATGCTGTGACTCCATAACCTGCCAATAAACAGCTCTGAGGACATGTTTTAACATCCAAACAAAGTATTATATTCTGTATCTTTATGAATAAAATCGTTTATTTTATGCAAAGCATCAGGCTTTTCCATCACGCGAAAAGACCGCGACACTCATTAAAGGTGATTCACACCGCGCGCCTGCATGTTGCTCTGCATAAAATGTAACTATATACAGCACAGTAACGATTTTATAGATAAAATAAAATGTACACAAACCTGTATTTTACAGAAGAATGCATCAATTCAATGGCGCTTAGAACTGCTCTCTCATGAAGTGAAGACGCAAAATCCCCGCTATAAATAACTCAACCGCTGGGTTACGTCTGACCCTGGATCTGAGTAACACTAAAACTACCCAAACATTGGGTTGTTATGTCTGACCCAGGAGCTGCAAAACAACCCAAACACTGGGTTGTTACATTTGACCCAGGAGCTGGGTAACACAAAAACTACCCAAACACTGAAAAAATAACCCAAAAAAAAGACCCAAAAGGCTCAACCCAGCATTTGGGTTAAAAAAATAACCCAGGATGTTTTAGAGTGAAGGCAAATGGATTTAGTTACATGTGCACTAGAGCAACCTACACATCCACGTTACCATCATCATCATAAAGAGCTCCGAGGCCTTTGCAACATACCTGTCTGCAAACTCTAACGGCCTTCATATTGGATTTCAGCTTTGATGGAACATCTTCAATTTGACTGAAGTTACAGGCAACCACATTATCACGCTGACTCCCGTGCATGAGAGCGAAATGAAGCCAACGGGGCCATCAAATGCATTGCTGAGGAGGAAAACACAGCTTTGTTAAGGCTTTAAGACAATAAGAATGGTTCTGATAACAATACCATGTTTAGGAAAAGTAGACATGACAGAAGAAATATAGCTCTGTTGGTGCTGACCAACAGAAAACTGCAGAAAGGGTGAGCTGTGCTAAACAACCTTTTTTTCCCCCCAAATCTTCTCAAGAAATCTCTCAAGTCTTGCTAATGTGCCCATATCATAAAGGAATAGTTCACCTAAAATTGAACATTTTGTCATCATTTACTCACCTACACTGTAAAAAAATGACCGTGAATTTAACTGTAAAAGACTGTAAAAATGCTACAGTAAAAACCTGTTAAATGGTTAACGGTAAATTCCCCTACTATATACGGTGAAAAACTGTATTGGACATTACATGTATTGGACTTAAATTTTATGGTAGTATACTGTTTTTGGAAGTGAATTACCGTAAACTGACATTCCCAGAATTCCCTGCGTTACATTTCAAATTTGATGTTTTTTTGTTGAAATAACTATGTTTCTTCTTAGTTTTTTCTTATCAGTTTTGTATATTAGGGTTGTGTGTTACACCTAATGTTGTTAAATTAATGTTTATTGCAGCTTTAGTTCATCATGTGACTTTCTCATCACCATCTGTTTTTGGTGGTTATCAGTGCATTACAATGGTTCAAAACAGATATTAACACTTCAATATGTTGGTTTATTAACATTATATCAGTTAATGAAATTACGGTATTTAACTGTAAATTTAAGTTAAAACCGTAAAACCTAAAACGTTGCTACCATATTTTTTACGGTAAAATTCCGGCAACAGCTGCCGTTTTTTTACCGTACATTTTATGGAATTTTTTTTTACAGTGTACATGTCGTTATAAACCTGTATAAGTTTCTTTCTTATGTTGAACACAAAAGAGGATATTTTGAAGAATTTTGAGGAACCAAACAGTTGGGAAAGGAATACTATGGAAGTCAATGGGGACCATTTGATTACCAGCATTATCTTCGTTTGTGTTCAACATAATTAAATTTTTAGGTGATCTATTCCTTTATGACCAAAATGAACCTATTGCCAAGTCTCTATGATATTCTGCCCCCTATATAGCTTCGGCCCCATATTTAATGTAAGTTTATAAAATGTTTCTTTAGTTTTGTTGTCTAGGTGAAAATCATAGGTGTGATCACTTAGAAAAGCAACATTACGAGTTATAATGCATGATTTGAGGTCCACAGAAGTCCACAGAACAAAAAAAAAAGAGGGTGTGTTTGGGGTGTGTTTAAATCCCTAAACTTAAGTATGAGCAATAATAATAGTGATGCTCGCCTAAGCAAGCACTGCTAATAAACATGGACGTGGAGGCCTAATAACACTAAAAAAATGCTATGGCTTGAGAGTCTCAAAGAATGTACTATCCATTAAAATGCTTTAAACATGACATCTCTCTGTTGTCTCTGAATCTTTTGAAAGGAGTTGGCCGTCTAATTAATCGTCTACAGCACACTGAGCATAACATAACCTTCTCTTCCAGACTTCCAAACAGCCCATTTTATGCCCAAATGATCTTGTAGAGTGGAGGGCTGCATTAGCATGCAACTTTTTAAATACTTTTGTGGTTTATGAACGCCATCGTAAAGCTCGTCCTACATTGCCTATTAAAGTACTTCTAATCTTAATTTCCTTGTACTGAGTAACCCAAGTCTTTCATGCTATCTTAGTAAAGAGCAATGAACAGGAAGGAGACCATCATGCTTGAGTTGCATATTCATCTCAAATGAATTCCATATCCTCCACACAAACTTTATATCCTATTAGTGATAAAAACTTACAAAAATGAGGAGGAAAAGAAGAAAGCCAAGATGCAAAATGCCAATTATGAAGATTTTTTTTAAGAAGAAGATTCTGTTTGACGAGTCATAACAGTCCTCTTTAAAACTGTTGTTTGGTAATTTTCATCGGACTGTATCTAATCAATTGATATTAAAGAGCATGGTTTGCATGGCCATGGGAAAAACAAACAAACAAGAAGATCAACTAGAGCTTTTCTTAATAAAGATTGCAATAACACAGGCCTTGCCATGTCCCAGAGTAATGAGACCCCATTTCCTTGCACACCAACTGCATGTCTAGAAAACAAAAAAGGGAAAGAAATTAAAAGAAAAGATGGCAAAAAAGAAGAAATGCTTGATTTTGAGACAAAAATTAGAAGACCATAACTAGATGCTGCTCCAAGCTTTCACCAGCCAAATATTTAATATCTGCAATATTTCTGCCAGACATATATTTTTTACTATATGAGGTTTCATCTAATAAAGTACTAATTGCACCTTCTCTGCTTTCTGTCTTCGGCATCCTGGAATAGGAAGGAGTTTGCGTTAATTCTGATGTATTACAGCTGTACGTCTGAGCTGTTTTTTAGGACAGCAAAGCATTTGAAAAGCCAAGTTAGTCATCGTCTTCCTGGCTTTGCGTGCCAACCATTAATAAACAAGTCGAGCCTGAAAGATCCCTCTGGTCTATCTTGTCAAATAGTTTTCTAATTGAAAGCCTTTTTCCTTTGTGCAAAAATAGAGTACAGTACTATATGGATGCAAAAATTAACCAGAAACAGAAAGAGACATGGGGCATCTTTGGTGAGTAATTGCACACACATAAAATTTTAATACCCTGCTTAATTCATAAACATTGCCTGCTTTATATACAGTATGCCATCACTGAAATATATTATAGCCATTTAGCAGTTTTTACTTGAGTGAATATTTCTCAGAGTAGGTTTATTTTCAAAAGCCAGATTTTGGCTGAAGTATAGGCTACAAAAAAAACTACTGAAAATGTTCACTGTTATTAAGTAGGAAAAATTATATAGTCCATGAAAGGTTGTTTCTTTGTGGTACCGGGGCCAGCTGGCTAAACCTATTTTTGGAAGCCAAAAATGAAAATGGTAACATATAGAACTAAATAAATAAATAAATAAAACAAAATTATACATGCAGTATATATGCAGTATATATATATATATATATATATATATATATATCACACTGACTTTTGTTTTTCAGAAATGATGAAAAAACCCTGAAAACCTAATGCTTTTTAAAAAATAAACAAATAAATAAAAACCTGTGATGCCTCGGCATGGCCTGACATGTATGAAAAAACACTTTTTCTGTGATTGTGATTCTGATTAAACATGAAAAAGGGACTTTACACAAAAATCTCATAAGTCATTAAAATTAAAGGCTGAAATTGACTAGACTTTTACGCAACCCATGTTTATTCAAAATATAAAACACTATATTTGACACTTCTCATCCGGGATGATCACTCATCCTGACCGAAGCCACTAAACCTCACCACAAGCCTCTCCATTTCCAAATCCCAATCAGTGGCCCTGTAATTTCACTAATTAGCCTGTGATCTGTTGACAACTTGACTGGATTATGGGGCGATGAAGGCCTTCTGGTGTCTAAGCGTCTGGTGTTGTGTTTGCAGTAATGCACGCTTGTAATCGTTTTCCATTTGCTAATTAAGAGCAGATAATTGCGGCTTGATTTAGCGCTTTGCTGACTGTTGACAAATTGTTGCAGGCGTGTGCCGGTGGTGGCAGCTGTTAGGGGAGGGAGAGAGGCGAGATGAGCTTTCATACACGGCCGTCTGTGTCGGAACAGCTCCCTAACACATGCTGTCACTATAATCAGCGACTATTAAACTTCACGATTTGCAAATACCATTACGGGATGTAGCAATTTGTCCATTTCAACATATTTACTCGGGATATTTTTCAGCAAGGCATCTCTACATATGTTGCAGTGACATCATATTTGCATGATTCTATTACTTGTGTGGTACATTCTTTTCCAAGAATTTCCAATATAAAACAATACAGCAAAGTGGAATTTCGGAGTACAACAGCTGCCCTTGTTTTGAATAGGCCAGCTGAGACCCCTTAAAGATGACCACTAGGGGACCAGCATATATGGTCAGATCTGGACGCCCTGAGTGTCTCATCCATAATACATTGGCTCCAATAAAGGTGCCGATTAGAAGCTAATTTTAGCAGCTATTTCAAGGCGGTACTCAAATATAGGAGTTTTCATTTGCATAGATATAAAAAATGAATGAACCTCTGGATATATATTCTGACAACAGGACAAGCCTTAAAGACATCTAATAACAACCTCACGTCATGCTGACTGTCTTCCTAGCGCTCTTATGAAAGTGGCAGGATTGAGATTTTAAAATTGCATAATGATATTATACTGATATATGAGTCCAAGACTGACACCCATGCAAATAATGTGACTTATCTCGGCTCACACGCATACATGCTGTATATGTGAACCACAAGTAATGAAAAAGAAAATGTAGAATGAAAGGCAGGCGTTTCCTTCGACCGCCCTTATCGGCTCAATTTAGATTATTATATATGCCTTTATCCACATCGGATCGACAGATTTATATGAATACTGTTTTGGCAATTATTAAAATAGACAAGGGAACTATTCATCTTGCCGTCAAACTCCATCATTAAACTGACTGACAGCAGGCGCTGCATCTGAAGCCAATCAGATGCAAAGCAAACGAGTGGGGTATGAACACAAACCAAGGTGGGTCATTAAGCATGCACAGAGGGCAGTTCATGAGTCCTAATGAGGGGTCAGGCTTTAGGTGGGTCATGGCTGGAGGCAGGTTTTCTATCTCATCACATCACTTCTTTTAATCTTCTATTCTCTTAATGAAACTAACAGAGGAGCTGTCGTTGACTAATGGCGCTCGACAGAGGCTGGGAAGCATTAGTTTGGAATTTTATCAGTCTTTATTTCCTCCGGAGCTACGGCTGGTCATTATTTATGAATGCGAATTCTTTTTTTGATGGACAGATGGATGAGGTTGCAAAGCCTGTGATATCATAATTGACTTAAAGGGATAGTTCACCTGAAAATTAAAATGCCATTCCAAGCCTGTATGGCTTTCTTTCTTCTGTGGAACACACAAAAGAAATATGTTTTGAAAATTGCCTTAGTGTTATTGTTATTACAATGAAATATGGGCAAAAATAGTTGAAGCATTCTTGAAAATAACTTTTTGATGGAATTTGCAATTCTGTAATGATTTTGCAATTATGGAATATAAATTCAGTAAGATAAATTCAACCAGTAAGATTTGTAATGTTTTTTTTAAAGAAGTGCCCCATCAAGGCTGCATTTATTTGATCAAAAATACATTAAAAACTGTAATATTGTGGAATATTATTACAATTTAAAATAGCAGTTTTCTATTTTAATATACTTTAAATCTGAATTTTTTCCGGTGTTGGCTAGGCTGAATTTTTATTTTAAATTGTAATAATATTTCACAATATTGCTATTTTTACTGTATTTTTGATGAAATAAAGGTAGCCTTGATGAGCATAAGTCTTAAAAAATATGAATGAATGAATGAATGAATGAATGAAATGTCTTACTGATCCCACACTTTTGTAGTGTACATACAAAAACTGTTGACAAAAAATGAAACAAAAAACAAATTTATATATGCATTCTTAAAAATAATGGTTCCCAAAGGGGGTTTTATTAGCGATGCCACAGATGAACCATTTTTGGTTCCCCAAAAGAACACTTTAGTGAACAGTTCCAACTGTTTTTTATCTTCTTCGTGTGAAGAACATCTAAAGAACTTTTTCCACTGAAAAGAACCTTTTCCATCTGAAATTTTCTTTTGATGTGATGCATAAAGATAATTAGATTTTTCTAATATTGAATTAAATGTATAACATTTAAAAAATACTTTTAAATTTTCGCTAAAATTCACCAGATATACGCAACCCATGTTTATTCAAGATATAAAACACATTATGCAACAATTCTCATCCGAAGCTACTGATACAGTACTTACCACATAATTCATACAGATTTGAAATGACATGAGTGTGAGTAAAAGACAACACTTTTAATTTTGGGGTGGACTATCCCTTTAAGAGAGGGTGGGGCCAGACTGAATAATAGCTTGTTACCTGAAACTGAAGGAAAGAGTGAAGTGTTTTACGTACATTGATGTAAAAGGCATACGTGACCGACGTCTGTGTATCAGAATTGGGTACTCACTCCTCCACCTCCAGACGACCTCATAGCTGATTAAGAAGTGCTTGCTGATTAGAAGAGTGACTGTGGATGGCCTGAGTGATAGAGCGAGCGAAGAAAGAGAAGTTCATTAACTCTTGGTGCATTAACAGTGATGAAATGTAATTCAAACCTCATGAATCCTCCCAGCCAATCAGAGAAGGCGAGGAACAGTGAAGGCGACATGAGGAATGGCCCCGTAGAGGGCAGCACTGTGACATTGCGGCTCATTAACTCTTTTGCATATGCACACAGAAACCGGGGAGTGCTGTAACATGGGGTGAGATGTAACACAAGCAGTTTAACCAATTACAAATGAGCCACGGGGTGAAATCACTATCATACCTGACTGCCGCCTTCCTGATGTGACAGCAGAACGCAAAAATGCAAAGGCAAAATGTACTGATATCATCAGGATGCGTGTGGCAGTGCAAACGTATTTACTGAATGTCGAGACATTCACCTGATAACCACTGTGAGAAAAGAAGTCAGTTTTTCAAGTTTGCTGGCATATCTCAAAGCTAACATATATAGCGTAGGATTTAAAAAATAAATAAAATGAAAAAATATATCAGTAACAGATACAGTTAAAAGATCAGATCCCCCCCATTTAACGTTATTAGAAGTGAAGTCAGTGCTGACAGAGTTGGTGACAGATTACTTTTACCTTTAACCGTGACTGCTTGGCCTCCTTCTCATCTGCCTGAGCTCTAAGGGTACTCAGTGCCAACTCCAAGGCATTTCGGCATGCCTGCAGACAACTGTCGCAGAGAAAACACATGCAGAGTACTTACTGTAGCTTTCCAAATGGGGACATAAAGATACACAAAGACATATAAAGATATACAAAAATAATTAAAATAGGATACTATTGAGTAACAGAAAACGTTATTTGCTATATGCATGAATCATTTTCTAATGAGGACATGTTTGAATTTAGCCAAAGAAAGTCTTTGTCAGACTAAATTTATACTATTTTGGATTTATACTATTTATATGATTTCAAATATAACACGTGAAAATAAATAAATAAATAAAACAGTAATAATAATAATAATAATAATGCATAAATGTATTTCATATTTACCCATATATTATTCTGATACCATTAAAAAGTTTGGGGTCTGTAAGATTTTTTTAATGTTTCTGAAAAGCCTGTTTGGCTCACCAATTAATTTATTTAATAAAAAATACAGTAAAACAATAATATTGTAAAATATTATAACAGTTTAAAAGAACTGTTTTCTATTTGAATATTTAAAAAAATATATATATAATTTATTCCTGTGATGGCAAACTGATTTTCAACCATTACTTCAGTCTGCAGTGTCACACGATCCTTCAGAAATCATTCTAATATGCTGTTTTTTGTTTTTTAAGTATCAAGATACTTAGATGAATCTTTTTTTCTTGAAAAGTACTTTTTCAAGACACTTAGATGAATAGAAAATTCAAAAGAACAGCATTTATTAGACATTTTAATTTTTTTGTAACATATATTTACTGTCACTTGATAATTTACTGTACAGCACCCTTTCCGAATAAAAGTATTAATTAAAAAAAAACTGTAGTCATCATTTTTGAACTTTTGAACAGTATTTACACTACCATTGAGACATTTTAACCAAACTATGTTACAGACTTTTCATTTGGACCCCAAAGAATCATATCAACTTGTGGAAAATGGGCATCCTATGACCCCTTTAACAGTGCAGTATTATTAGTTTATTTCACTTAGTAAAAAAGTCACTTATTTTAGAGTTGACATTGAGACTGTATTCTTCAAATCAATGCTCAGTTCTTTTCCAAGCCAAGTAGGAATATTTATACAACTGTTCATAATGATCATTAGCAAAGCACAAAATGAAAAGCTCAATACATCCTGTAAGTAAATTACTGTAGGCATCATCAGTCTGATTCTTACAAATGACTGCCTTCCACATTATCCAGACACCGTCGCTGCCTCCTACAGTGAGGTGGGACATGTTTTAGCTGATGATCTGATGTGACAGACTCATGATGGTCTTAGTCACTAATGGGAGCCAACATTCCTCAGCATCTCCACCCACACTCAAACAGGGCTTCCTAGAAACTCCCGACAAGCTTAATAAAACATCAATAGTGCCAAACGCATCATACGGCGAATCAATCCAAAGTATCAGCCGGGCTGCAGCCTGACAGGCACAACAAAACTTCCTGTGCTCCTCCTGTCTCACTGTAGAGACCATGGGATGCTGCGGCCTGACACTAGAACTCATCACGTGGCTTTGATCACACAGAGAGAACCACGCGACGTGTCGCAGCTGTGCGAGGAAACGCTGCATCTGTCAGATGTCGCTGACAGTCCCGCCCTGCACACTCAGTGCGGAGAGGTACTGATCGCTGTAAGTGGTGACTGAGAGGTACGTTTACTGACGGATGAAGGTGACCCAGTTTGTAAGGAGAACTATTAGCATAGTTTTTTGTAGCTCTGGGAGAGAACAATGTAACTTCTGATAAACAAGCGGGGAATTGAGGACAGCATCTGAACTGTTAGTGATTTGTTAGATCAGTTAGAACTTCTGAATCTTTCACGCAGTTGAATTTTCTGGCCTAAATCAGAAGATTAGCATCTTTTTCTGGAAAGCCAATATTATGCATCTTATATGTTGCACGGCATATAGGGCAATGAGATGATTAAAAGTGCTGTCATTTTTTTTCCCCCAATGTTACAATAATTTCTCCTATCTAAGTTTAATATGCAGAGAGAACTTAGCAAGTCATCCGTAAACAAGTTTGCATCAGCGAACTAAATTAAATTAAATTAAAAATTGTTTTACGTATTTGAAATAAAGCTGAAATAAATGTACTATAAATATTAGATATAAAACTTAAATGAAAAAAAAAACTGCAAACTAAAATGAGAAATATTGTCTTGGCAAATACATGAAATAAGATGAAATCCTACATTTTTTAAAACTAAACTGAAATTAAAAATACATTAAAATTAAATTGAAAAAAATAACTAATAAAATGAATGAAGTACATAAAATTATATAAAATGAAATGATGTCTGATCAGTTTTGTCTTAAAGGGACAGTTCATCCAACATTTAATAAGAAAAGCACAATAAAAGCATTAATAACATGGTCAATACAACTGCTACATTCCAAGACTTTTGAAGCTTTGTATAAGGAACAGACCATTTTTATATTATTAATAATGTTTTATTTCATTATCTGCATCCATTCAAATACAGTGCCTTTATAAAGCTATCATATTGCTCCAAAAGACTTCAAATATAGTCAGGACAGGTATGGACCACTTTTATGAAACTCTTAGTGCTTTCTTCTTTAGTTTGCTTTTATTATATGTAAAAGAGCAGCCAGTGCAGTCTTCAACTATTCTTCTTTTTTGCTTCACAGAAAGCTCTACAGGTTTGCAATGACATATGGCTGAGTAAATTATGACAGAATTGTAATTTTCAGTAAACTATCTCTTTAAATTGAGGCAGTGAACATATATTCTAACTACAAAGATGACTATTATGTTTTAGCATACAGTGATGACAGCACTAAAATGAAGAAAACAAGACAATAGAGATGAGTTACAGAATGGAGCAATAACATCTGCGCTATCATTAAACAAAGCCAAGACAGTTCAGTGGCAATAAAAAGAGAGTGCTTCGCTTGGCCGTTGACTCCAGTTTCAGACAGTTGAACTAGAACCAGAAATGTAAATTCCAGAAAGCATGACATCTGCCTTTCTCCGAAGTTTAGGCCTCATCTGTTAAAAATTATTCCCATCTGATGGTGAGGAGAGAAGGGGGGGAAGTTAAATGCATTAGAGATGGAACTTTTATATAACATGGTTTGCAGTGGCTACGCTCAAACTACTAATTCCTCCAATACACTTAATGGAAAAGAAGAGCTATTCATTTCCTCACAAACACATCCATTAGGAGCAGAGATGGCTGGCTTAGGAATCTGTGTTGATGTGCTGCTCTTTACGGCATGTAACATTATGCCACACTGGGATTTCTTCATCATGCAAAGTAGCAGGGAAAAGAAAACGGAGGAATGAAACATAAGCAAGAATTAAAATGAGAGTGAGATAAATGGCTACAGTGCTATCAGCCATCTTGTAGCACTTCATATCACCCATCTGGACTCAGTCACAAGTCACCAGCCATTTCAGCAGATGGGTTATTATAATCGTATGAAAAGATGCACACAGAAGCGGTATGTTGAAAAAATGACATAGAGTACCACCTCAGATTTTTAAGTTGAAATATCACTTCAAAAATAAAATAAAATAAAATTTTATAATAATATAATATAATTTTTATTTTTTATTTCTCATGTCTTTTCAAAATAGGTGCATGTCGCCCTTGGATACCCACATGACCAGTGTTATTTTAGAATTATTGAGATACTCTTTTTTTCCATTTTTTTATTTTGTATTTAAATATATATATATATAATAAATAAATATATATTCCAGTTTTAGTATTAGTTATTTTAGTAAAGTTAAGCGAAAATTAATATAAGAAATATTCTCTTGGCAACTAGCTGAAATAATGTATTTTTTTATATATTTTACTTTATTTCAGTTAACATTTATTTTAGTTTTAGTTAACTATAATAACCCTAAACATCAAATCTGTCAGCATGCACAGCTTTGAAACATTCATACGCATGCAGACAAGAATAAGAAACATCTTTTTCACAAATAACGAAAGAAAATGTCTTAACTAATGCTTTATGGGTTAAAAGTGTTATTTTATTACTCAAATGAGGTTGTGAATGAACACATTGGACTTTGGATGTCACGGTAGACGAGTGTGTTCTCAGTAATTTCCTTTTATCTCATTGGATCTGAAATCTCTTCTAATAAAAGACTATCTTATTTTAAATAAATATGAGATCAATTCCCCAATATCGAATTCAGGGATGAAAACTGAAGCAGTAATGGGGCGACCGTGACAATGGCTGAGAGATGGAATTGGGAATTGGATGGAAAAATAGAGGCATTATTCATAATATGTTCATCTTCCAGTGCAAGCAAACTAGATTCATCTCTCTCTTCTTTCTTTCTTCTTTCTACACTTCTTCACTCTTATAATGGCCATTCTGCATCCCCATTTCCCAGCTAACAGCACAGATCACATCAGAGTCGTCCATTCATTTGGAGAAGCGTGAAGAGAGCTAAGGGTGCGGAGAGTGAGCCAAACCGGGAAGCTCTAACGCTTACACAGGCTTCGCGCGTGCTTTGTGTCAGATTCCTAGACCATCTAAATGAGGGGTGCAGAGTAGTATTGCTTCGACATACGGCTAACAAACCACTTGGCTTTCAGGCCTTTTGATTTTGTTTGAAAGCGGGAGACAATCCTCAGCCAATTTGACAAGATGGTGCGAAGCCAAGAGAGCAGTGAATGAATAGCCCTCTACGAACACCATTAGCCAACCAGAGAGCACCTCAAACTTCTATAGAGTCTTCAGCTTGTCCAGCGAATGACTGTTTGAATTCATTAACAGGAAGCTGTAAATTGAATAGAGGGATGTTATGTCTCCTGCTCAAGTGTATGTTATGTGAGAAGGTGAAGGTGACTTAAAACAACCTCAGACAATGAATGGCGCTGAGGGCTGTTTAGGATAAGCAAAGAAGTATCCGATAAATAGACGTTTGCTTTGTCAGTGCTGATGGTGTTTAAAAGCTTGTTCTGTTCTTTGATCCATCCAGCCAGCCTCTTACAAACAGAGCTGATGAACAGCACAATACAGCAAAGATGAATGCTGAAAATGTAGTGTCCATTAATAATGCATGCTAGGTCATAAAATAGGGTGCAAAGACTGCTGTATGATAATAATAAAATAGAAATTTAATTAAAAAGTAAGCATGCAAAAAAGGTTGTTGCATGTTTTTTCCACAAATGCCAATGTGAATACTTGACCAATGCATTGAAAACAAACATTCCTATTTGAACATACTTAAAGGGTTAGCTCACCCAAAAATGACAATTAGTCTGTTTTACTCACCCTCAAAGCATCCTAGGTGTATGTGACTTTCTTCTTTCAGACGAATCCAATCGGAGTTATATAAAAAATTGTCCTGGCCCCTCCAAGCCTTTCAATGGTGGTAAGCGGGTGTTGGTTGTCAACAGTTTAGAAGACGTGAAATAAAGTGCGTGCATACGTAATAAAGCGTCCCTCACACGGCTCCGGGGGGTGAATAAAGGCCTCCTGTAGTGAATCCATGCATTTTTGTAAGATATATATCCATATTTCAAACGTAATAAACACTTTTTTACAAATGCGGAGACAAAACAAAACAAAACGCCGTTCACGAATTAGAAGCACAAAACGAGGATTTGCAAAGAAAAATGTCAGAGGATTTCGATATAAGCCAAGAGGAAACTGGTTTCTACGTCATCCGTCTGTGAGAAAAAAGTGTTTATTACGTTTGAAATATGGATATTTATCTTACAAAAATGCATGGATTCACTACAGGAGGCCTTCATTCACCCCCCGGAGCCATGTGAGGGACATTTTATTACGGATGCGTACACTTTATTTCACGTCTTCTGAACTGTTGACAACCAACACCCACTTACCAATTTTTAATATAACTCCGATTGGATTCGTCTGAAAGAAGAAAGTCACATACACCTAGGATGCTTTGACGGTGAGTAAAACACAGGCTAATTTTCATTTTTGGGTGAACTAACCCTTTAACATGCTGTAACAAACCTCAGAACTTGGAGGAAAATGATTTCTTAATTAGTTTTTGACTTGTTTTCCAGTAAAAATATCAAATTTACTTGCTAAACAAGATATTAAGATTTAGATTCTATGTTGAAAAGAAGTGTGTTGTCTTACTGCACTTGCAGATTTTTGTAGTAAGAAAAAATGGTAGCACTTTATTTTAAGGTGTCCTTGTTACACATTATATGTACTTACTATTATAATAACAATAACCCAAAGCAGTTTTAAATTGGTCTACACAGCAAATAAACATGTTTAAGGTCCAACAAACTAGAATACAATGCAAAATCTGCTTGGGGAAGCTTACTATTAACATATCGAGTTTAGCTAACTTTAGGAAGGTACTGTATTACAATAGTTGACCTAAAGTTGACCTTTTTATAGTCCTCCTGAGAACTTAAATAACATTAGTATTTGCATAGCGTTATTAATTATGGTCTGACACATATTGAAATGCAATGGCACAAAATTGCACTTGCATAGCCAAACATAATTGCATAGAACTGATTAAATCCTACTTCAAGTTTTGCAGCAAATCGAGATGTGAGTGTCAAGACACTTCAAAAATTCACAAATCTCCAAAACATAAAGCAATGCACTTTGTATTTAGGAGAGCCAGATGCATAAACTTGTTCCACGTGTTAAACGCTTAGATTTGACCTGCTGTTGACTCTCAATGTGCTGCAGTTCAGCTTAAGGTGTCAACAAGGGCCTTTCACTGCATTCATATTCCTTTGCTCTAAATCACATTACTGCAAAGACAAACATGGAAGACAAGGTCATCATGGATTATGTTGGGTTTGAAAGGCAGAACTATGATATGAAGCAGTATTTTCTCTTTAAGCATCAAGATCATCAACGTCATTCGATTTTGAACAACGCAGCGCAACTGGAACTCAATAAGCGTGCGTGAATGTTGTGGAGTTTAGACCCCAGGAAGGTAATCGTGGGCGATAAAGCATTACTAAACAGCATGTAACAACAATGATCCGAGACTCAATGGCTTTCATCAGATCTGATTGTATCATGATTGGGCTTAAATTGCAAATCAAACACTGTAGTTGTAATCAGAGCAAGAGAGAGATACAAAGGGAAACAAAGCACAGCAAATGTGTGCCTTCTTAAAGTACGGACTTGGAAAAAGAGAACAAAAAAGCAAGGTTGACCTCTAAAGATATAGCCTGTCCTGCTCTTCAAAACGGCTGCATGGGGATTCATAGGGGCTTTGATATTTTTCTTTTGACATTTCTTAATTAACTAGCCAAATTAATGTAATCCTTTATTATTCAACCAAACCACAAAATGTGGGTGGTCCAGGAAGGTTGTCGTGCCACCGGGCCGCACATCATTAGGCAATAACCCTTCAATGAGCGTTACCTCAGACATCACTATAAAAAGCCATTGTTCGCCATTTAAAAGAGATATGAAATATGGGCTGAGTTTTATGAAGCTCATTTGCAAGGAGGTCTTGTCGATGTGCTTGGAGGGCAAACGTGTTTAATATGTACGGTAATAGTAACCAGGGAGGGCTGAGAGAAATGAAGGAATGGGGAAAAAAAGAGGGGAAATGGGGAGAAGAAAAAAAAAGAAAAATTAAATGTGCAAGTTAACTAGACAGCATTAGAGAGAAGGCATGACTTAATGTTTACATGGTAGCTGGGCGATATTTTAAAAACTCACAATGATTTTCATGAAAGCACAATTAAGAATGTGACAAAGCATTTATATAACAGTTCAATAAAGTTTATATTTACTTACATTTTTTGACACAGTGGAATACTTGGACTGAGCTTCTATGTCTCTAAACGTCACTTAAAATGACTGTCTGCAAGAAGACTTCAAATTTTTCAGGGACAAGAGATTTATTTTTGCTGGACAGAGCAAAACTAGAATAATTGGTAATTGGACTACTTGCGGAGCTACTGCACGTTCTACTTAAAGGGACAGTTCACCCAAAAAAGAAAACTCTCATCATTTACTTACCCTCAAGTTGTACCAAACCTGTGTTTCGTTCTTCTGTTGAGCATAAAAGAAGATGTTATGAAGAATGTTGGCAATCAAACAATTGACGGTAGCCATGGACTGTCATAGCTTGGAAAAAAATACTATGGAAGTCAACGAGTATGTTTACATGGACATCAGTAATCAAATTTTTTACCTTATTCTGAATAAAACAATACTATGATTGTGTTTACATGAGTTGCTTTTAGAATATTCCTTTCATGTTCCAGTTTTACATGTTATAGTTCATAGATGGATTAATGGCACATCATTACGTCCCCACGCGATGCCATCCGACATTCCCTCCAGAATTTCACGCGTCAACATACAGTTTGTCTTCGTTATGGTACCATATACAGTTTTGGGTGTTTCATTTTTAATTTTACGAAAGTTTCAAGTGCAGTTAATTATTTGTCATGCTATATGTGCATTATCGTTTCCCACTCGTACAAAAAATGTGCCTTCCTGCTTAAAGCCATGCTCTTCCGTTTGTCGTAAAACGGTTGACAAGTGCTGTGTGTGTATCCTGTCGCAAAATGCAGCGAAAAGTCCTACACAATGGTAATAGTGTGATTAATGTGTGTACATGACTATACTGCACTTTGATAATGCGACTAAAATAGGAATACTCCACGTGTCTTAATTCGATTTGTGTTTACTTCGAGTATGACTTTAGCCGGATTAAGGTAATCAAAAAACTCTGTTTACATGGTAGATTCTTAATCAATCATATTAATACCGTACTGAGTGGCTACCGTCAACTGTTTGGTTACCAGCATTATTCTAAATATTTTCTTTTGTGTTCAACAGAAGAAAGAAACACATGGTTTGGAACTTAGTGACTAAATGCTGACAGAATCTTTATTTTTGGGTGAACTATCCCTTTAACTATAATGGCTGTCTGGGCAAAATGATCAAAAAGTAATTTCAGAGCCAACACATTTTAAGAAATCTTTTGAATAATGTCAAAAGCCTGAAAAATATTGAGATTTTTTAACTACAGCATATCCCCCAGCCCTTGTATCCATGTGACACACAAGAGGGACGTGAGAATTCTGGGAACTTGGGAATGTCAATGGAAAACTTCTGGACACGGTGTGTGTGCATTTAAGCGTGTCCATGTTCAGGTAGCTCCACATACTTGTGCTCTTTGATCCAGCGACTGAGGTTGCTGACCAGCGGTGTGCACTCCTGGCAGAGGTGAACAGTGTCTATGTGGGATTCCTCCAGGGCCCAGCTTAACCGTTGCAGCTGTGCGAGGGAGAGACGGGATCAAAGCACACCCAAAAAACACACTATATGAACACACACTCTCTCCATCACTAATAATAACCACCTCGGCCCAGAATCCAGTCTCCTCTCTCGCTGGCCCGGCTCTCTGCTCACATAATCAGGGTTTCCTTCTACATGCTATTAATTGATTCAGTATGCTTGGAAGAAGTGGTTGCCACGTTCCCATGTCTCAGATTTTCTTGTTTATTATGCTAACCATACATGAGACTCCCACACTCTCGAGGGGGTGGAATTCTAATCAGGTGAATTCAATTACAGAGCTCCTGATCCTGATTTTCTACTGGGCTCCAAGTACACAACAAGTCCTGTTGAGAGTGTACATGGGTGTCAGCTTAAAACTTCTTTCTTTAGGGTTATTTTTCTCTCTCTCACTTTTTTTCTTCTCTGTCTCTCCTAGAAGGCATGCATGTATTAAACATTTTGCAAAAATGGTCGAAGTTCATAACTGGATTCAATCAAAATACTGGGACCCCACCTGAAACAAAAGCAGACGGCACAGACTAATGTAGAACAAATGTGTTTAATTTCAACCCCATGTCTAGAGCTTATTAGTGGACAAGCTAAAATATAGCAAACACATACAGAAGCAATATATTTAAAACACAAAAGACAGACAACTTAAGTGTATAATTTCTCCAATGTTAAAATACTTTCTAATATTTCTATTGTTCAAATTTTCTTTAAAAATATATAATATAATAATATAATAAAAAATATATATCAACTCACTGACATTTATTTCTTGATTCAATT
>NW_015552633.1:996830-1005722 GCF_001515605.1 Sinocyclocheilus anshuiensis | reverse complement strand
TATATATATTATATATATATATATATATATATCTTTACTCTCACATGCACAGACACATATTGTATTATTATTATTATTATTATTATTATATACAAAAGAGCAGCCTGAACATTATACTAAACAACTTTTTTTGCTCTTTCATTTTTGCTAGTTAATGTTTGCTTAAACTATCCATTTAAGCTATCTATTTATCCACCTACAATCCCATATCAGAGACCAGTAACCAAATAACTTTTTTTTTAACAGGGGAGAGCATGGGAGACATACAGGCAAAGAGAAAAAAAAATGAGAGTGAAAGTGAGGGATAGAGAGAGAGTGAAAGAGGAAGTGGGAGAGGAAGAAAGAATCCCCTCTGAATGTTCTGTAAGCCATATGTTGTGCATATAAAGCGCTGCTGTGTGCCGAAGTGATTCATGACCCCTAATATTTCTCCAGAAACTGCTAGGGCTCTGAGACAGTCACTACATACTCTGTCTAGACACCACTTGTGAGAATTACGCAGTTCAAAACACTCACAAAGAGAGAGGGGAACTTCAAATGATGACTCAATTCAATCGGCCATTTATTCTTCTGTCTTCTTTCCATTTTTCCATAATGTGGCTATTCTCAAGCTCCATGTCAAATGTTTTACATGATTTTCAGTCTAATGGCTAGAGGCTGTATGAACACTGGACCCTGTGCATATTAAGTTAATGGGGGCAGTTCTATGCATGGCTGCACTGTGTGAATATATGCTACATCCAGCGCTCCATGCGCTGATTATATAGATAGAGAGAGAGAGAGATAGAGAGCAAATGGTGAAGAGGGGGAAGGAAAGAGAAGAAGAAACAGACAGAGAGAAAGAGAGAACAGAGACCTAGAGGTGGCAGCTCATGATGATTAAAATGGAGATTAAGCAATTTCAGTTATCAGCGTGTGTATTTGGTTTCTCAGTTATCTCACCTCCTGTAGGTACATCTCAGTCATCTCCAAAGAAATGTTGTTACAGAGCGGTACATGTGCTGGAATCTGATCTTATACTCTAACACACGACGAGTGCCATAAAACTGGTTGCTAACAGGTTTTCCAGGAATTCCTTTGAATAGAGTGTTCAATGTTGTATTATCGTCCTAGTTTATGAGCTGACTATATTCTGAATTTGCAGACTGCAGAATCAGTGAAAAGAGATGTATAACCCTATAATGTTTCTAGTTTGGTAAATCTCATAAAAACATGTTAAGAAGATGTCTAGGTCAGATTTCATCTCAAAATCTAAAGTAATAGATAAAAAGTTATGGTTTGCATAAAGAAAATAAATAAGATAGAATAAGATTTTCTGACATTGTCGTGATAATTAAGTATATTCCTCCTTAATTCTGATTGTTATACAACCTTTAATTTATGACTTGTACTATAATAAAAATAATATATTGTTCATCCATCATAATCTGATGTCTTGAAGCCAACAGAAAAACTTTACAATTTGTAATTTGAATAAATTGCACTTACTGCTATGGTTATTATTATTAACTAAAACTCTTAAAAACGGTGTCTTAATGGAAATAAAGCTAAAATAAATAAAATATTAGATGACTAAAAAAAATAACTAAGCAAAAATTAGAAATGTAGTCTTGGCAACTAACTGAAATAAGTCATAATTCAATGGAAATAAATAAAAACTAAAAAATAAAATAATTAATCAAATCTGAATAGTAAATAAAAAACAATAAAAATTACAAAAACACATAAAACAATTGCAAATATTTATCTAAAATTAAAATAAAAACTGAAAATATAAAAACAAATTGAAAATATTATTAAATTCTATAATACCCACTAACTATAGTACCCAGTATTTTATTGTGATTTAATAGAAAAAAATGCAATACATAATAAGCATCTCCGTTAAGAATAATGAGAATTCATGGGAAATTAAATAAAACTGAATAGCAAAAATGGCCAGATGCATTATGGCAATGAGAATTTGTTAGAAAAATGTGCATACGTCTCACAAAAAAAAAAAAGAGAATATAAAAAATTAAAATCATGTCAGAATGCAATAAACAAAAGGCTTTAGTGTAAAAATGGCTACAATGATCGGTTTCTGAGCATATGTCATTAGCATGTTCATATCTAAGTGACCAAAGGATTTGCTACAGTACCTCTAAAATCATGAGAAGTGTCAGTGTTTGGTTGTGTTTGTGGCCTAGAGGGCAGCCCACACACAGGTGTACAGTGTGCCAGACCAGAGAGGTTGTGTTTGTGAGTGCAACATCTAAAAGTACGGGCAGAAACAAAGCAAGATTGAGAGTAGTTCTCTGACCTGTGACCTCCTGTGCCCTGAAGTCAAACTCCTCCAACAGTAGGTCCCAGTTCTCGCTCTCTGGATGCTGCTCTGACAGGTTTCTGAAGCTGCTTCAGCTGTACTGTAGCTATAAGCTTGGAGCGCTGCTACACTCACTCATCTAAAGAGCACAAATACACACAGAGAGAGAGAGAGAGAGATTGAGTTCCTTCTTTAGAACTGCAGAAACGGATCAATTTTTTATGGTTCTTTTTCAAGAGCAGTAAATCACAAAACAGTACTGTAGTATATATATATAAACTTACTTTTTGTTAGTGAAGCAGCATTTTGAGATTTTGAGTCTCCATGCCATATCTCATATTAGTACTAAATATACAATTTGTATGAATCGGAATCACATTATTATAGTAAAAACATGGTACAATTTGTTAGGGAGAAACAAAATGTTTCGAACGTCCAGATTTGAAGGTGCCAGACAGCTTTACTACATAAAACAAGACAATAACAGCCAGTGAGCCCTCGCAGTAACAAACCCATCGACACAAACAAAAAGACGAGACCGGACCACCCTGATTTACAGTATGTGTGTGTAAGTGTGTGTGTGTGTTCTCTTGGATGCAGTGCAGTGACAATGGCACAAGCCACCTCTCAAAGCTGTTAAGGGCCTTTCTTTCAGCACCACATAAAGTAAGCCATTAATTCAGTATTAATTATACAACACGTCAAACTACATCTCAGTCCCGGCTCCCCCGGAGTCTCTCGAGCGTTCTTAATGACAGTAATTACCACTCATAAAAAGACCCATCTAAAATTAACATTTCTTCTCCGCCTTGATAGAGAAAATGTAAATAGCAGTGAAGTACAGATGTTATGATTAGGTCCAAATTGCACATCGTTCTTTTGTTTCCATGTGTGTCGGACAGAACAATGGCAACTTGACAAAAGCACCACAGGCCAAATTTCTCAAAGGAGGGGGAATGCGGACCACTTCAGGAGGGAACCTGTTTAACATTTAGATTGTTTCTCCTAATGGGGGGTGGGCAAGATATGTGTGTGTGTGGTTGTACAGAATTCTGTGTAGCAGCATCGTGTACAATAAAATGAAAGAGAAGACAATGTTGTTCACTAAAGTGAGATCTGATTGCAGATCCTGCAGCACAGGGGTAACATGGCGTGACATTATAAGATCTCATTCTTTGTAGGTGACTTTCACCACACAAATGTGGATGAAACAGGTTCAGTTTGGATAATTTAGCATCTAGCATTAGTATGGTTATGGGCCAACCAAAACCATATTAATAAACATACTTTTGAAATAAAAACCAGTTGCTTAGTCCAAAAAAAAAAATCACAATACGGGGCCATTTCATCCATTACTGGGGTAAGATGACCCCATACACCTACCCTTGGGGTAAACCTAGCAAAACTATTATCCGTTTTCCAGAATATGTAAAATAAATACCTGTAATGGCTATAAATAAATATCTATATGCTTTTATTTTTATAGTTTTATTCAGCAAGAATACATTAAATTGATCAGACATTTATAATGTTAACAAAGATTCGGGGGTTTCGAGCCAATTGTTTTACGTCATAGTTCAGACGCGGGCCGGGCCTCGGGCCTGTTTTAGGTTAAATATAAGACACACTTCTAGAAAAAAATGGCTTTACAAAGGTAAAAATGCCCATAAAGGGTAAAAATTTTGGAAAATATTAATTTCTGTCACTGCTGTGAACTGACTAGAGCCCTGCATTTCAGCCCGGGCCCGATGGGCCCAGACTTTTTTTCGCCCCTCAGGCCGGGCTTCGTGCCAATTTTCACTTCAGACGCGGGCCGGGCCTCTGGCCTGTTTTAGGCTTCTCCTTATTTTTATATTTTAGACATCCATCAATTAGTGATGAAAAAAAAATTGCCACGCTGGTGGAAACAACACGAGACCGTGCTGACGTGACTGTCAAGAGCGGCTCGACGGTGTTTAGTGTCCCGCCAGCAGCAGCAGCAGCATGTGTGCCGTCAGCGCAGCTGAAGAGTTCTGCGTTTAGATGCACGCAATAGGCTAAACCTTGCCGCAAAGCACCGGCAAAAGTAATTACCATGAATGTGTCGGGGGAAATAGTAAGGAGATAGGCTATTTGAATTATTTACTAATAAACTAGTGTTTCCTGAGTCTGTGTCACAAAGATGAAGATCCTGACTCGCTATCTCATTAGATGCGCCTTTAGAGAGAAGTGCATCTTTACGGTTTAGTGTCCCGCAGCAGCAGCATGCGTGCAGTCAGCGCAGTTGAAGAGATCTGCGTTCAAATGCACACAATAGGCTAAAGCTTGCCGCAAAGCCCCAGCAAAAGTAATTACCATGAATGTGTCAGGGGGAAATAGTAAGGAGATATTTTAACTATTTACTAATAAACTAGTGTTTTCTGAGTCCGTGTCGCAAGGATGAAGTTGACGATCCTGACTCGCCATCTCCTCATTAGATGCGCCTTTAGAGAAAAGTGCATCTGTACAGATTATGATTATAATGAAAGAGTTTTTGTTTTCGATTTGTTTTATTTCATTAAGTAGTAATTTGAAGTTTTCAGTAGGTATATTTATCGTGTCTGTGAGGCATGTATTCGCTGAGTTTCTGTTTATTTTTGTGAAGCGCTCCTGTTCAAGACCGAGACGGCAGAAAGCACATCATGTTTGTTTTCATTTTATAAAAACACAACGTTTTGTTGATATTGTGAGTGCACACCAATAAAAGTAGACCCTTTACAGTTCCCTTTACAATGATGTATTACTCTTAACTTTATGAGCAAAAATGTGATCGCGCTGGCGCCTCCGTGTTCTGCAAAGCACGCTTTAGCTTCCACTCTCCGCACAAACTATTGGATATAGCGCACATTTATCTAGGTTTAATGTTTAAACATTGTTATATGCTTGAACTGTTTTATATGTATAGATTTTATTTTAGACAAGTCGTGATGATTTGAGAAGGCTAAATTGATCAAACATAGGCTATGATCAGCTCACTGTCTGCCGCTGGCCGCTTGGTCGTTAGGCCTACTTTAAAAAACAAAAACGTATAATATATAACGAACAAAAAATGCTCCAAACATTTTTCTAAATTAACTTAATAAAAAAACGAAACGAAATATAATCACTTTGCCATTACATACATTAACTGAACTATTTTAATATCTGAAACAGTAGTATAAGCTGTTTTGGGAGAAGGGGAAAAAAGACGGGCTCGGGCTGGTAATTCTGATAAGCTGTCGGACAAGGGCAGGGCTAGGGCTTGAGCGTCTCGGGCCAGGGCCGGGCTAGGGCCTAAATTTGAGGCTGAATAGCAAAAATGGCAAAAAAAAATGGCAGGGCTCTAACAAAGATTTCAGTTTCAAATAATGTTGTTCTCTTATACTTCCTATTCATCATCCAAAAAAATATATTCTTTTTTTTTTTTTTTTTATAATAAATAATTTATTTATTATTTATATTTTTTAATCCCATTTAATGAGGTACATTTAATTTACATTATTTAATTAAATACACTATTTCAGGACTATGTTTTTAATTGAAAGACATCTAATTAAATAATCCTTATAATTATTGCATGAATATAATGCAATTAATATCAAACCAAAACAGGTACTGTAACTATAAGTAACAGTATAAATGATGGGGCCATTTTACCATACACTGTTTACCATAAAATCAACAGGAAAATAAGTGAAAATATGTTCAAATGAGACTCAGATCTATGTAAAAACATGTATCGAATGCAAATGTTCAGTTTGGAGCCTTGAGTAAACTGATAAGACTATTTCTGTCTTCTTAGATGACAAGGCATATCTCCTCCCAGCCTGTCTGTTTCTCAGTCTCCCTTACTGATGGTTAATAAATATGGGTGCTAATCTGCTACGATTTTCTCTGCCCTTGCTATGTCCATCACGCTGTCACCTGCCCCCATATGTTTGACAGTTTATTCTGCCTCATCAAAGCCAACACAGCAAAATCACTTTCCCTTCTGCAGTCAGATCCACTCCTGGGTAATCATCAGTAAGTGGCTTTCTGTATGCACAACTACAGAGAGAGACGGAGGAGAGAGACACAGGGAGAAAGAGAGAGACAGCAAGAATCAAACCAAGAAGAGAGATTAAAGAAAGGCGATTAAGAGAGAAGGAAACACACACAGTGTTCACTATAGTGTGTCAATTACTGCTGCACTACAGAGTGCTTTAGAGGACCTTGTCTAATGTATGTTAAAGGCGGGCTCAGCTCTTTTGTTAATATATCCCATATTTTTCACCACTGTGCCACACACGCACATTCACGCTTTGAGATGCGAGGCGTCCCCTCCCAATGTGTTCACATGGCCGCCTGCAAAGGCTCAAAGCCACGGAAATTATTCTATGGCAACAGTCTAACGAGATTTCACAATTGTGAAGTCAAGGAAATCTATAGATCTATCAATCAAAATGGCACAAGTGGTCACATAAATTCACAGATACATCATCACAAGCTCCAGAAGGAAGTAAAGAGCTGGTTTTAGGGCTGTGGACAGTAGGAAGACTGGATAGCAGTCATTTGTCTTTATAAAACACATCATGTGTTCATTTCTCAGGAAACATGCATAATAGATCTGGATATGCATACTTCCCTGTATACAGTAGGCAAAAAACAGTATGTGAAAAGAGTAATATGTCTAAGTTCACAGTATTCATAAAAAAAGTAGACAAAAAGTGCCCGAGTGACCTACAACCTCTGGTGAGATTATGAAGTGTGCATTCAATAGAGAGCTGCAGGGATGACGTATTTTTGTTCTGTCTATGCAGGGTCAGAAAGCTCTTAGATTTTATCAAAAATATCTTAATTTGGGTTTAGAATGACATGAGGGTGAGTAATTAATGACGGAATTTTCATTTTTGGGTGAACTAACCTTTTAACTCAAGCTCAAGATATTTTCACAGAGATTATTTTCAATAATAATCAAAAAGCCAATTGAAAAATCCATTGGGTTTCTGTTAAGGGAACCAGAGTAGGTCACATGACAAAGACAGCATAATGACTGGTGTATACTGTAATTTATATTCCGCTACGTCTGGATTACATATGGAGCAACAGTCGTGAAGTGCTTATTCAAAAGTATACCTACTGAGAAAGTATGCAATTTTCAGACACAGCCCACGTCTGTTCCAAAAACCTAGTGAGCCGTCTTGCTGTCTACATAGTCAGCTCCCTTCTAAGGCAGCATCCTATTCATCATTGAACCTTATTATAAGTAACTGATTTTGAACTCTCCACAAACAACTCTTCATGCCACAGAAAAAGCACTCCACAAAGGAGACATAATTGATTATAACAGAGACTGATGTTAGCATGTTGCTAAGATAACAATGTAACACTCTAGTATGTATAAAACACATCAAACACACAAATATTAGGTAAAATATAATTTCAAAAAATATATAATTAAGATATCTTTCACCTGTGCTGTCATCTTGGAGTAATTTTTTCACTAAACTGGTCGCAGTGCATTATGGGACTGACTTATATATGAAGAATTCATACGATGTTGCTTTAAAATCATCTAAAGTGAGGTAAGTTAAATTGCCAACCTTTTGAAACAGCTTTGGGGTTAATTTCAAAATCACACAAGGTCTCCAGATAATACTAATCCCGTGCGAATAGGGCTTTTGATTCCAGAAGTGGATTAAAATGTTGCCTACATAGGCAGCTTGCTATGCTTTGAAACAGTGCAACTGATAAAATGTATGAATGTATGTAAATTTATTAACAAAAAAGGGTCTATAAATTGCATTTACATTGCCTTTCCACCCCCTGAACGTATGTATTTCTATTTGTACGAGTCGCCACTCAACATGACTTATTTACAGCACTTTCATTAAACCAACTAGATATTTTATATGCAACCAATCATGGACTTTTTTTTTTTTTTTTTCATGTGAAGAGCTTTTTAAAGCATAAGGACAAGATATGAGTTCAGTTACAGGAAAGTGGAGCATGTGAATATTCTGTAAACATTCAAATGGTAGTTTATGCTTGATTTACAAAGCAGATGAGAATCTATAGGATGACACGACTCTGAACATGCAGGTTTTTAATCTTGGCAGTGGCATTGAATAGATGTTGAATAGTGCTGTAGAGCTTTGTGGCGTTAAGCACCTTTAGATAGCTGTTTGCTTGTAAGACCACTCAATTTCTCTCTCTCACTCATACACATTTACCCCTCACTGCCTTTTTGCATATTAAACCCCTTTTTTGCAGTGAAAAAAGCAGTGCCGACAATGCAGATGCAAGCTGTCTTGTATATCACGCTCTTGCTTTCCCCTTGCGACACACACACGGATTGTGATCCTAAGTGATTTGTGTCAATTTTCTTTACCTCAGACTGAATGGTCTCACATCTGCATGGATTAGAGAGAGGCAAATAGAATGGAAGAGATGTCACTCCGCCACTGAAATAAAGACAATTCTGTTGTATCATGTGTCAACCTCTGGTGCTCGGGGGATCGGGGATTAAACAGCAGCTATTGACACCACAAGCTTGAAAATGGGAAGGCTTCCACATTCACCAGAGATACGGGTTAAAGAATTATTCTAAT